>NC_069501.1:125374161-125674161 GCF_027579735.1 Bombina bombina
AGCGATAAGTCTTATTGCTATTATTGCATACAAATCATTCATCAATCATCTGCACAGAAAGTCAATATAGGCTGAACATACAAAATCTATAGGAGAGTACATCTCTATCTGAAGTAGTTCAATTAGAGTTTAATTGAAACAATTATGACTGAAATCTTTAACAAGGAGCTTCATTGATTTGTCATAACACATAAGGATTGATTATATATCAAGAAGAAGGAGCACAATAAATTAAAAATTGGTTGTCTAATCTGTAAATCTTAGATAAGTATTGCATACAGTTTTGAAGTGGATAAATGATATTATTTACAAAGTAGTGAAACATTACAAGGCAGATGATGCAAATGGGATACAGTATGATCTATCTATTTGTAGAATTGCAAAACATGACTGAAGGTATGTATAAGGATATATAGAGTTGGGAAGTATGTTTAAAACAAAGATATTTAAAATCAAGAGGTATATCAGCATTTAAGGGACATTAAATGAATAACTGAATTCATAATACACTGTTAAATTATTCATATTAAAAACAATTGTAATGAACTTTTATCTTGTTTTGCCTGTTTTTCCTGTAATTTGACTATGACTACATCCTATACAGTGATTGGCTGATCAGAACAGGATTACATTTATATATTTCACTAATTGGTAACTGCAAATCTAAATATTGAAGATACTTTTAAAGAAATGTGTTCTTAGAGTATCAAACAATGCAAATTGTTCTTAGAAAATGCCTCTAAAAATTGCATGTAGGTCTTTTTTGCAATGCAGTAGTTTATTTTAAATATATTGCTATGTATATAATCTATATTCGTTAGCTAAACAACAACCTTGTATAAGACCTAATGATGATTTATTGGGAATATCTTGAATATACATTTGCGCTTAATGCATGTAATTTTGTTTGATGCAGGAGGATCCCTACGTTATGTATAAAAAGTCAGACAAGCCTCTGACTGGAAATGATCGATTTGAGGGATATTGTTTGGATCTATTAAAAGAGCTGTCTAACATATTAGGTTTTATCTACGAAGTAAGACTGGTAGTTGATGGTAAATATGGAGCACAAAATGATAAAGGCGAATGGAATGGCATGGTTCGGGAACTCATTGACCACGTAAGAGAAGTCTGATTTTTTATGTCAGAGGGATTTGTATAAATGGGGTACTAAGCTGCCAAGTGGCAGATAAGATTTAGGTTAGCTAAATGCAAAGTTATGCATTGGAGCAGGAAAAGTAAACAAGCAATTTATACTCTAAATGGGATTGGGTTAGAGATATGATTAAAGGAAAATGACTTGAGAACTATTGTAGATATCAGACTTAGAGCAAGGTGCTATGCCAGTCAGTAGTTGCAAAAAAACAGTAAGGTATTGTCTGGTATAAAAGGTGTATATATCCATGTGAGTATGTAATAATAATCTTTCCTTTTTTTAAAAAAAAATAAATATATATATATATATGTAATTTTTTTAAAATAATATAAGTACAAGTAACGTACAAGCAATCAAGTCAACATTTCTCTGTGCTTACAAATGCAGGTGTGGGCACCGCACTTATTATGAGCAAACAGAGGAGGTTTACCAAACTCCAAATTCAGAAAATTAACAATGTCCTCCAGCTTCCAAGATTTTTTAAAACAGACTAGACATGTGCAACTCTAAAAACTTTGTTTAGTTTTCATTAGTTAAATAAATAATTTCGTTTTGGCAAATTAGCTTAGTTAAGTTTTTTTTGTTTCGGCAAATTAGTTAAATTGTTTTTTCAGATCTGTTCGTTTTTTTCTGATCCATTCTTTATTAATCTGAAGTTTAGAATAGAATAATGCATATGAATAAAGAATGGTTCCAAAAAAAAACGAAAGGATCTGAAAAAACGATTTAACTAAACATAACTAATATGCCGGCGATTGCCGAAACAAAATTATCTGAAATTGCTGCTGCCACCCACATCGCCAACACTAAATAAAGCTATTAACCCCTAAACCATTGTCCCCCCACATAGTCGACACTAACTAAAACTATTAACCCCTAAATCGCTTCCCCCCATCACCAACACTACCTAAACTTATTAACCCCTAAACCGCAGTTCCCTGACATCGCCGACACTAACTAAACCTATTAACCCCTAAACCGCAGTTCCCCAACATCGCCAACACTAACTAAGCCTATTAACCCCTAAACCACAGTTCCCCCGACATCGCCGACACTAACTAAACCTATTAACCCCTAAACCTTCCATTCCCAAGCATCTCCAACACTAAATAAACCTAAAAACCCCTAAACCGCCGTACACTAATTAAAACACTAACTAAACCTATTAACCCCTAAACTGTAGTACACCCACAAGGCCAGCACTAACTAAATCTATTAACCCCTAAACCACCAGCCCCCACATAGCAACAACCTAAATTAAACTATATTAACCCCTAAACCTAACACCCTCTAACTTAACCCCTAAACCACAGTTCCCCCGACATCGCCGACACTAACTAAACCTATTAACCCCTAAACCGCCATTCCCAAGCATCACCAACACCAACTAAACCTAAAAACCCCTAAACCGCCGTACACTCACATCGCCAACACTAATTAAAACACTAACTAAACCTATTAACCCCTAAACTGTAGTACACCCACAAGGCCAGCACTAACTAAATCTATTAACCCCTAAGCCGCCAGCCCCCACATAGCAACAACCTAAATTAAACTATATTAACCCCTAAACCTAACACCCTCTTACTTTAACCCCTTAAGGACCACAGCACTTTTCCATTTTCTGTCCGTTTGGGACCAAGGCTATTTTTACATTTCTGCAGTGTTTGTGTTTAGCTGTAATTTTCCTCTTACTCATTTACTGTACCCACACATATTATATACCGTTTTTCTCGCCACTAAATGGACTTTCTAAAGATACCATTATTTTCATCATATCTTATAATTTACTATAAAAAAAATTATAAAATATGAGGAAAAAATGGAAAAAAACACACTTTTTCTAACTTTGACCCCCAAAATCTGTTACATATCTACAACCACCAAAAAACACCCATGCTAAATAGTTTCTAAATTTTGTCCTGAGTTTAGAAATACCCAATATTTACATGTGCTTTGCTTTTTTTGCAAATTATAGGGCCATAAATACAAGTAGCACTTTGCTATTTCCAAACCACTTTTTTTCAAAATTAGCGCTAGTTACATTGGGACACTGATATCTTTCAGGAATCCCTGAATATCCCTTGACATGCATATATTTTTTTTTAGAAGACATCCCAAAGTATTGATCTAGGCCAATTTTGGTATATTTCATGCCACCATTTCACTACCAAATGCGATCAAATAAAAAAAATTGTTCACTTTTTCACAAATTGTTTCACAAACTTTAGGTTTCTCACTGAAATTATTTACAAACAACTTGTGCAATTATGGCACAAATGGTTGTAAATGCTTCTCTGGGATCCCCTTTGTTCAGAAATTCCAGACATATATGGCTTTGGCATTGCTTTTTGGTATTTAGAAGGCCGCAAAATGCCACTGCGCACCACACATGTATTATGCCCAGCATTGAAGGGGTTAATTAGGAAGCTTGTAGGGAGCTTTTAGGGTTAATTTTAGCTTTAGTATAATGTAGTAGACAACCCAAAGTATTGATCTAGGCCCATTTTGGTATATTTCATGCCACCATTTCACCGCCAAATGCTAACAAATAAAAATAAAGCGTTAAATTTTTCACAATTTTAGGTTTCTCACTGAAATTATTTACAAACAGCTTGTGCAATTATGGCATAAATGGTTGTAAAAGCTTCTCTGGGATCCCCTTTGTTCAGAAATAGCAGACATATATGGCTTTGGCTTTGCTTTTTGGTAATTAGAAGGCAGCTAAATGCCGTTGCGCACCACACGTGTATAATGCCCAGCATTGAAGGTGTTAATTAGGGAGCTTGTAGGGAGCTTGCAGGGTTAATTTTAGCTTTAGTGTAGGTATCAACCTCCCACATGACACATCACACCCCCTGATCCCTCCCAAACAGCTCTCTTCCCTCCCCCACCCCACAATTGTCCCCGCCATCTTAAGTACTGGCAGTAAGTCTGCCAGTACTAAAATAAGATTTTTTTTGGGATTTAAAAAAAAAAAAAAATGATAATTCTGCTCTGTAGGATCCCCCCTTAGCCCTCAACCTCCCTGATCCCCCCCAAACAGCTCTCTAACCCCCCTCTCTGCCTTATTATGCGCCATATTGGGTACTGGCAGCTGTCTGCCAGTACCCAGTTTGAAATCAAATATCTTTTTTATTATATTTTATTATTTTAAAAATTTGTATTTTCTGTAGTGTAGCTGCCCCCCCTCAACCCCCAACCTCCCACCCTCCCAGATCGTTAAATAACAACTTAATTTCTAATGCTCCCACCCTCTCTCCCACCGTGTAACACTTAACTTTTGTTCCATAGTGTAGGGTTCCCACCCGCCCGCGCGCGCGCACCCGCCCCCGTGCACGCGCGCGCACCCACTCACGTGCACGCGCGCACACGCGCGCGCACCCACGCACACGCGCGCGCACTCGATCTCGCCCCCTTCCCCACCGATGGCCGCCCACCCGCCTCCCTGGATCAGCTCCCACCCACCAACTAACATGGCCATTGATGGCCGATGCAGAGAGGGCCACAGGGTGGCTCTCTCTTCATCGGTGGGCTAAAAAATGTTATAGCAGGATGCCTCAATATCGAGGCATCACTGCTATAACATGAAAGCAGTTGGAAGTGATCAGGATCGCTTCCACTGCTTTCAAAGACCAACGACGTACAGGGTACGTCCTTGGTCATTAACTGCATTTTTTTGCAGGACGTACCCCATACGTCGTTGGTCGTTAAGGGGTTAACATAATTAAAATAGACCTAAATTAAAGTTACAATTATTAACTAACTACCTATTTAAAAATAAATAAAAACTTAAAGGGACACTGAAACCCAATTTTTTCTTTCGTGATTCAGATAGAGCATGCAATTTTAAGCAACTTTTTAATTTACACCTATTATCAATTTTTCTTTGTTCTCTTGCTTTCTTTATTTGAAAAAGATAGCATCTAAGCAATTTTTTTGTTTCAGAACCATGGAAAGAACTTGTTTATTGGTGGGTGAGTTTATCCACCTATCGGCAAGAACAACCCAGTTTGTTCACCAAAAATGGGCCGGCATCTAAACTTACATTCTTGCATTTCAAATAAAGATACCAAGAGAATGAAGACAATTTGATAATAGGAGTCAATTAGAATTTTGCTTAAAATTGCATGCTTTATCTGAATCACAAAAGAAAAAAATGGGGTTCAGTGTCCCTTTAACTGGGAAATAAAAGTAAAACCTAAGCTAGCTACAATACAACTATTTACTAACTACCTAGTTCAAATAAATACAGACTTACCTGTGAAATAAAAATAAAAGCTAAGTTTACACTAATAAAACCTAACATTACTAAAAATAAAAAACCTAACATTACTAAAAAATTTAAACTACAATTACAAAAAATAAAAAACACTAAAATTACAAAAAATAAAAAAACTACCATTAAAAAATAACAAACGAAATTATCCAAAAAAATAAAAATTATTCCTATTCTAATACCCTGTTTTAAGAAAAAAAACACCCCAAAATAAAAAAACCTAATCTTTAATAAACCACCAAGGGCCCTTATAAGGGCCTTTTGTAGGGCATTGCCCTAAAGTTAACATTACAAATCCCAAAACCCACAAACTAAAAATAAACCTAATCTACCCATTGCCCTGAAAAGGACATTTGTATGGGCATTGCCCTTAAAAGGGCATTCAGCTCTTTTACTGCCCTTAAAAGGGTATTTAGCTCTTTTTCGGTCCATTCAAATAAAAAAAAGCCCCCCAAAAAACAAAATAACACTAACCCCAAAATCTGTACTCACACTTGCTGAACTCTGACGAACGATCTTCATCCCAGCGGCGAAACATCTTCATCCAGGTGGCTCCATCTTCATCCATCATGGGACCAGCATCTTCTTCATCCCTGCGGAGTGGTTGATGTGCAGAGGCGGAGGTCCATCGGTCCAACGTGGAGGTCCTCTTCATGAAATCGTCTGCCGCACACTGAGGATTCAATGCAAGGTACCTCTTTTATATTGGGGTACCATTGCATTCATATTAGCTGAAAAATTTAAATCAGCCAATAGGAATTAGAGCTGCTTAAATCCTATTGGCTGATTCAAACGATCGCATGAAGAGGACCTCCACGTCGGACCAATGGACCTCCGCCTCCGCACATCCACCGACCGCTACGCCTCCATTGGGATAAAGATAGAAGATGCCGGTCTCGCAATGGATACAGATGGAGCTGTCTGGATAAAGATGCTTCGCTGCTGGGATGAAGATCTTTCACCAGACTTTAGCAACTGTGAGCACTGATTTTGGGGTTAGTGTTAGGAGTTTTTTTTTTTTTTTGGGGTGTTTTTTTAGATTAGGGCTTTTTTTAGTTTAATGGCCGAAAAAGAGAAGAATGCCCTATTAAGGGCAATGCCCATACAAATGCCCTCTTCAGGGCAGTAGATTAGGTTTTTTTAGTTATGTTTTTTTATTTTGTGGCTTTGGGGGGGTGGGGGTTTGTAATGTAAGGGGGTGTTTGTTTTTATTTGTTTGCAGAAGAGATGTTAACTTTAGAGCAATGCCCTACAAAAAGGCCCTTGGTAGTTTATTATAGATTAGGGTTTTTAATTTTGGAGTGGGTTTTTTTTTTAAAACAGGGTATTAGAAAAGGAATCATTTTTATTATTTTGGATAATTTTGTTTGTTATGTTTTGTAATGGTAGTTTTTTATTTTTTGTAATTGTAGTTTTAATTTTTTAGTAATCTTTAGGGGTTATTAGGTTTAGTTAGTGTTGACGATGTTTGGGAACAGCGATTTAGGGGTTAATAGGTTTAGTTAGTGTTGGCGATGTCTGGGAACAGTATTTTAGGGGTTAATAGGTTTATTTAGTGTTTCAGTTAGTGTTGACGATGTTGGGGAACTGCAGTTTAGGGGTTAATAGGTTTAGTTAGTGTTGGCGATGTTGGGGAATGGTGGTTTAGGGGTTAATAGCTTTATTCAGTGATTTAGTTGGTGTCAGCGTTGTTGGGGAATGGTGGTATAGGGGTTAATAGCTTTATTTGGTGATTTAGTTAGTGTTGGCGATGTCGGGGAATGGTGGTTTAGGGGTTAATAGCTTTATTTAGCGATTTTGTTAGTGTTGACGATGTTGGGGAACTGCGGTTTGGATTAGAACAATGAAAAATTCTGAATATGAATAATGGATCCGAAAATTCGGAAACTGATTTATTCATTTTTGGGATTTTAGTTATGGTATCGATTCGGAAATTCAGATTCATTTGAATCTCCGAATCGGTCAAAGTTCGTCCGAAACCGAAATTCAGGCGAAACGAAACACACATGAATAAAATAGACCTTTATTCAGCAAAACATGGATCCAATACAGCAAACAGTAACGTTTCGGGCTACAACATGCCCTTACTCATGCTTCATGATTGAAACATGAGTAAGGGCATGTCATAGCCCAAAATGTTGCTGTTTGCTGTATTGGATCCATGTTTTTCTGAATAAAGGTTTATTTTAAAGAATCTTGGAAGTTGGAGGACATTATTCATTTACCATTTCTCTGTGACTATAAATACAATGATATCACAGAACAAAAGCTGTTGTAGTACAAGATTCTACATTTAAATGGTTACCAATTCAAAAAACAAAACATATTGCAGTTATGATAGATAATTCAAGCTTGATGTGAGTATAAAATAATATAATTTCCTATTTATAAATCAATAAGTAAGACCTCCACTTTGAATATGCAGTAAAATGTATGGCACGTTTTTAAGAATGGCATTGAAGAACTGGAAAAGGTAGAAAGGAGGGGGATACAATTGATAAGGAAAATGGAAGATTTACTGGAAAAGTTGCACTTATCTACACTGGAAAAGAGGCATCGAAAAGGGATATAATTACATTATACAGATATATACAGGACCATATAAGCACTAGTCATTTGGCATGTTCATCAGCAGGACTGTACAAAAGAAAATATTTTGCCTACAGCAAGGCAATGGGTTCTTAATAGTACAGAATTATCTGCCAAGTGAGGTTATTTTAGCTAATGTAGTAATTTTAAAATAATAAAAAGACTGAGTGCTTTTTTTTGCAAAGCAGCATTACAGTGATATAACAGTGAATGTAATTTTGTAGTTGAGAGGGACTTTTTTCCGCACAGTCAGAAACTTGATGGACCTTTTTCAAACTCTTTATATTATATAAAGATCAAAAATAGTTTAGATTCTATCCATTTAATTATAAATGTTCCATAAAACATTTGTTTTCTGATCATGTCCACTGAAACTTGGTGAAAGTATCATTCCCATGTTGTGTAGTAAACATGACACATGTCTAGTGCCAATCAGATGCTCATTTTACATTTTAGCTTGTCATTACTGCATTTTAAGTACATGCTAAACACACACCTCTCTTCTGGATCCTCACTGTTCTTGTACAATGTGGAAAGTCATTTAATGTTTTTAATACTTCATTATCACCTGTATATGAAGTTCCTTTACAAGATATTATTAGACAGATAATGACACATATTTGATATACTCAATAGAGCTGATATTCAAAATAATTTATATGTTATCATAAACATAAGATGTAGTTAACATTCTATTAAAATCACCCCCATGCATGGTGTTAGTTCCACATTCTCTGCATAAATCAGTGTATTAACCCTTTCCCAGTTGACATCACTTTCATTGGTAATATCTTTCTACAGATGTCTACCTAAGCTTTGAAACAGTAAACTTGTATTTGATTGGTCGCCAGTGAAAATGTGTAGTACAGTAAATGACTGTAGGGGACCTTGTGGGAACTGAATCAAATATTTAATTAAATCCCACATTTTTTAGTGGTCTTTGTTTTTATGACTTTTTATATGAAATTCGAAGGCTATACATTCCTAAAGGGACATTAACCATTAAATGCATTTAATGCATCTCTCTACTTATGGGGGTCACCATTTTAAAACCTTAGTGTTACTGCAAAGAATCTGAAGATTACTGCACAAATGCAAACACGTCAACACTGGAATGGACTGATAGCTAAATTTAAATATGGCAGCACCTATGAATTGAGACAAGGAGAGGATACTATGCTTATACAATTTATTTAATGTCCTTTCAAGGTTAAGATGAAGCTGTAATGAATTTCATCTGCTTGTTTTTACTATTTGAGTAATATTCTTGGATGGTAATTTTTTTGCGCCATTCACTACATATGTTTTCATCAAATTTTTTAGCTTTGGGTTAAAACTGTTTACATTGAACACGATGAACATGTCCAGCAGCAAGACATGTAATTTAAATGCCATTTTCAAAAAAGGCATGTTTATATATGTGTATGTATATATATTAAATATTTGTCTTTAAAGTTCAGTTTTCTTCTTTATATGACCCTTAGCCTTCACCTTGAGTTTAGCCTCTATTACTAAGAGGTTCCCAGAGACTACAAATGTTTTGTCAGTTTCCAGCTTCTTGGAGCTCTACATTGCATTATGTTCACATGTTCAACTATTGGGTTCAAGTTGCAAAAGTCCCTGTCACATAATCCACCTATTTACACCAGAAGTACTGGCACTTTTACCTTCTTTTGGAATGCCCTGACACCATCTTGATGTCATTAAACTATGCATTGGGACTTCTACTCCCCGGTCAACTAATTCAAATTAGTCTCTTGTTCAACAAACTTGCCTTCCTACATATTTAGTTATTTTTCTCATATTCAAGTTTTGAAATCATACTTTCTAGAACAAATGTATTCAAAATGTGTTGATATTTTTGGCAAAATGTAGTATTATATCTGGTAAGACAATAAGACATTCAAGACATCATACCTATGGGAATATGCGTTACAAAAAGAGGAGGAATTTAATTGTAAGCTAACCTGTCTATGTCTCTATAAACATTTTCAGCTCTGTCCATTGATTATCAATAGGAAGTCTCTTGATCAGAAAGCAAATAATAGCTATTAGTGCTGATTCCCCTTTGTTATAAGCCAAATGTTACTGCTATATCTCTTGCAGTTAACAGATATACAGGGAAACAGGAAAAAATGAACACAGTACAATATAAATGTTTACAAATTATACATTCAATAGTCTCACGGTTAGACATAGGTGACGCTATACCATGGAGTATTAAGTCACCCAGATATGAGGCATTTCATAGATAAAAAGGCATTTCCCATAGAAAACATATTAAGCAGGTCTAGATGATCACAAATATATTCTCAGTGCTACTCCCTAATCTTTCATTTGTTATAAATAATATTTGATTTAAGACAAAAAGATGATAAATACATTTTTATATTCTGACAACGTTAGAATATAAATTAAAGCTTTTCACAGAAAAAAAAATATCAATTCAAATTCGCCTAGATTTAGAGTTTTGTCGGTAACGACCCGCGTAGCTAACGCATGCTTTTTTTTCCCCACACCTTTTAAATACCGCTGGTATTTAGAGTTCACAGAATGGCTGCGTTAGGCTCCAAAAAGGGAGCGTAGAGCATAATTTACCGCCACTGCAACTCTCAATACCAGCGGTGCTTATGGACGCGGCCAGCTTCAAAAACGTGCTCATGCACGATTCCTCCATAGGAAACAATGGGGCAGTTTGAGCTGAAAAAAAACCTAACACCTGCAAAAAAGCAGCGTTCAGCTCCTAACGCAGCCCAATTGTTTCCTATGGGGAAACACTTCCTACGTCTGCACCTAACACCCTAACATGTACCCCGAGTCTAAACACCCCTAACCTTACACTTATTAACCCCTACTAATCTGCTGCCCCCGCTATCGCTGACCCCTGCATATTATTATTAACCCCTAATCTGCCGCTCCGTACACCGCCGCAACCTACATTATACCTATGTACCCCTAATCTGCTGCCCATAACACCGCCGACCCCTATATTATATTTATTAACCCCTAATATGCCGCCCCCAATGTCGCCTCCACCTACCTACAATTATTAACCCCTAATCTGCCGACCGGACCTCACCGCTACTATAATAAATGTATTAACCCCTAATCTGCCTCACTAACCCTATAATAAATAGTATGAACCCCTAATCTGCCCTCCCTAACATCGCTGACACCTAACTTCAAGTATTAACCCCTAATCTGCCGACCAGACCTCGCCGCTACTCTAATAAATTTATTAACCCCTAAAGCTAAGTCTAACCCTAACACTAACACCCCCCTAAGTTAAATATAATTTAAATCTAACGAAATAAATTAACTCTTATTAAATAAATTATTCCTATTTAAAGCTAAATACTTACCTGTAAAATAAACCCTAATATAGCTACAATATAAATTATAATTATATTGTAGCTATTTTAGGATTTATATTTATTTTACAGGCAACTTTGTATTTATTTTAACTAGGTACAATAGCTATTAAATAGTTTATAACTATTTAATGGCTACCTAGTTAAAATAATTACAAAATTACCTATAAAATAAATCCTAACCTAAGTTACAATTAAACCTAACACTACACTATCAATAAATAAATTAAATTAAATACCTACAAATAAATACAATTAAATAAACTAACTAAAGTACAAAAAATAAAAAAAAGCTAAGTTACAAAAAATGAAAAAATTAATTACAAACATAATAAAAATATTACAACAATTTTAAGCTAATTACACCTACTCTAAGCCCCCTAATAAAATAACAAAGCCCCCCAAAATAAAAAAATGCCCTACCCTATTCTAAAATTACAATAGAAAAGCTCTTTTACCTTACCAGCCCTTAAAAGGGCCTTTTGCGGGGCATACCCCAAAGAATTCAGCTCTTTTGCCTGTAAAAAAAAACATACAATACCCCCCCAACATTACAACCCACCACCCACATACCCCTAATCTAACCCAAACCCCCCTTAAATAAACCTAACACTAAGACCCTGAAGATCTTCCTACCTTGTCTTCACCATGCCAGGTATCACCGATCGCTCCAGGCTCCGAAGTCTTCATCCAAGCCCAAGCGGGGGCTGGAGATCCATCATCTGGCTGAAGTCTTCTATCAAGCGGCGGCTGAAGAGGTCATAGAAGAGGCTCCAAAGTCTTCATCCTATCCGGGCAGAAGAGTAGATCCGGACCGGCAACCATCTTCCTCCAAGCGGTGACAAGCGGCTCCATCTTGAAGACCTCCGGCAAGAATCCATCCTCTTCTTGCGACGTCCTAAGTCCGAATGAAGGTTCCTTTAAATGACGTCATCCAAGATGGCGTCCCACGAATTCCAATTGGCTAATAGGATTCTATCAGCCAATCGGAATTAAGGTAGGAAAAATCTGATTGGCTGATGGAATCAGCCAATCAGATTCAAGTTCAATCCGATTGGCTGATCCAATTAGCCAATCAGATTGAGCTTGCATTCTATTGGCTGATCGGAACAGCCAATAGAATGCGAGCTCAATCTGATTGGCTGATTCAATCAGCCAATCAGATTTTCCCTATCTTAATTCCGATTGGCTGATAGAATCCTATCAGCCAATCGGAATTTGAGGGACGCCATCTTGGATGACGTCATTTAAAGGAACCTTCATTCGGACTTAGGACGTCGGAAGAAGAGGATAGATCCGCGCCAGAGGTCTTCAAGATGGAGCCGCTTGTCACCGCTTGGAAGAAGATGGTTGCCGGTCCGGATCTACTCTTCTGCCCGGATAGGATGAAGACTTTGGAGCCTCTTCTGGACCTCTTCAGCCGCCGCTTGATAGAAGACTTCAGCCAGATGATGGATCTCCAGCCCCCGCTTGGGCTTGGATGAAGACTTCGGAGCCTGGAGCGATCGGTGATACCTGGCATGGTGAAGACAAGGTAGGAAGATCTTTAGGGGCTTAGTGCTAGGTTTATTTAAGGGGGGTTTGAGTTAGATTAGGGGTATGTGGGTGGTGGGTTGTAATGTTGGGGGGGGTATTGTATGTTTTTTTTTACAGGCATCTTTGGGGTATGCCCCGCAAAAGGCCCTTTTAAGGGCTGGTAAGGTAAAAGAGCTTTTCTATTTTAATTTTAGAATAGGGTAGGGCATTTTTTTATTTTGGGGGGCTTAGAGTAGGTGTAATTAGCTTAAAATTGTTGTAATATTTTTATTATGTTTGTAATTAATTTTTTTATTTTTTGTAACTTAGCTTTTTTTATTTTTTGTACTTTAGTTAGTTTATTTAATTGTATTTATTTGTAGGTATTTGTATGTAATTTATTTATTGATAGTGTAGTGTTAGGTTTAATTGTAGATAATTGTAGGTATATTATTTAATTAATTTATTGATAGTGTAGTGTTAGGTTTAATTGTAACTTAGGTTAGGATTTATTTTACAGGTAATTTTGTAATTATTTTAACTAGGTAGCTATTAAATAGTTCTTAACTATTTAATAGCTATTGTACCTGGTTAAAATAAATACAAAGTTGCCTGTAAAATAAATATAAACCCTAAAATAGCTACACTATAATTATAATTTATATTGTAGCTATATTAGGGTTTATTTTACAGGTAAGTATTTAGCTTTAAATAGGAATAATTAATTTAATAAGAGTTAATTTATTTAGTTAGATTTAAATTATATTTAACTTAGGGGGGTGTTAGGGTTAGGGTTAGACTTAGCTTTAGGGGTTAATAAATGTATTAAAGTAGCGGTGAGGTCCGGTCGGCAGATTAGGGGTTAATACTTGAAGTTAGGTGTCGGCGATGTTAGGGAGGGCAGATTAGGGGTTAATACTATTTAGTATAGGGTTATTGAGGCGGGAGTGAGGCGGATTAGGGGTTAATACATTTATTATTGTGGCGGTGAGGTCCGGTCGGCAGATTAGGGGTTAATAATTGTAGGTAGGTGGAGGCGACGTTGGGGGCGGCAGATTAGGGGTTAATAAATATAATATAGGGGTCAGCGGTGTTAGGGGCAGCAGATTAGGGGTACATAGGGATAATGTAAGTGGTGGCGGTGTGCGGTCGGCAGATTAGGGGTTAAAAAATTTTAATAGAGTGGCGGCGATGTGGGGGGGGCCTCGGTTTAGGGGTACATAGGTAGTTTATGGATGTTAGTGTACTTTAGAGCACAGTAGTTAAGAGCTTTATAAACCGGCGTTAGCCCAGAAAGCTCTTAACTACTGACTTTTTTCTGCGGCTGGAGTTTTGTCGTTAAATTTCTAATGCTCACCTCAGCCACGACTCTAAATACCAGCGTTAGAAAGATCCCATTGAAAAGATAGGATACGCAAATGACGTAAGGGGATCTGCGGTATGGAAAAGTCGCGGCTGGAAAGTGAGCGTTAGACCCTTTCCTGACTGACTCTAAATACCGGCGGTAGGCCAAAACCAGCGTTAGGAGCCTCTAACGCTGGTTTTGACGGCTAACGCCAAACTCTAAATCTAGCCGATTGTTTCTATTATGGTCTTTTTTGAAAATGTATTTGTCCACTATTTACTATGGGTAATGGTTAGCAGAGGAGCAGCTTAAATAAAGTTAATGTACTATCCAGCAGTATCACAAAACATTTTTTTTTTATAATGGGGTTAGGACTGGCCAATACATGCTTACACCAGAATCAATCAACCAAGGACATAGATACATCATTAATAAATAGTGTACATTTTAACCAACTAAATTTGTTTGGTGCATGCATCTGTTCCTTTGTTTTCTTGTCACTCGTTTACTGTTTTTTGACAAATGCAGAGAATGTGTAAAAAATTATTTTCTTTCCTAAGATATAGTGGCCTAGATTTGGAGTTCGGCGGTAAAAGGGCTGTTAACGCTCCGCGGGTTTTTTTCTGGCCGCACCATAAAATTAACTCTGGTATCGAGAGTCCAAAAAAATGCTGCGTTAGGCTCCAAAAAAGGAGCGTAGAGCATTTTTACCGCAAATGCAACTCTCGATACCAGAGTTGCTTACGGACGCGGCCAGCCTAAAAAACGTGCTCGTGCACGATTCTCCCATAGGAAACAATGGGGCTGTTTGAGCTGAAAAAAAACCTAACACCTGCAAAAAAGCCGCGTTCAGCTCCTAACGCAGCCCCATTGTTTCCTATGGGGAAACACTTCCTACGTCTGCACCTAACACCCTAACATGTACCCCGAGTCTAAACACCCCTAACCTTACACTTATTAACCCCTAATCTGCCGCCCCCGCTATCGCTGACCCCTGCATTATATTATTAACCCCTAATCTGCCGCTCCGTAAACCGCCGCCACCTACGTTATCCCTATGTACCCCTAATCTGCTGCCCTAACATCGCCGACCCCTATGTTATATTTATTAACCCCTAATCTGCCCCCCACAACGTCGCCGACACCTACCTACACTTATTAACCCCTAATCTGCCGAGCGGACCGCACCGCTACTATAATAAATGTATTAACCCCTAATCCGCCTCACTAACCCTATCATAAATAGTATTAACCCCTAATCTGCCCTCCCTAACATCGCCGACACCTACCTTCAATTATTAACCCCTAATCTGCCGACCGGAGCTCACCGCTATTCTAATAAATGGATTAACCCCTAAAGCTAAGTCTAACCCTAACACTAACACCCCCCTAACTTAAATATAATTTACATCTAACGAAATAAATTAACTCTTATTAAATAACTTATTCCTATTTAAAGCTAAATACTTACCTGTAAAATAAATCATAATATAGCTACAATATAAATTACATTTATATTATAGCTATTTTAGGATTAATATTTATTTTACAGGCAACTTTGTAATTATTTTAACCAGGTACAATAGCTATTAAATAGTTAAGAACTATTTAATAGTTACCTAGTTAAAATAATAACAAATTTACCTGTAAAATAAATCCTAACCTAAGTTATAATTAAACCTAACACTACCCTATCAATAAAATAATTAAATAAACTACCTACAATTACCTACAATTAACCTAACACTACACTATCAATAAATTAAATAAACACAATTGCTACAAATAAATTCAATTAAATAAACTATCTAAAGTACAAAAAATAAAAAAGAACTAAGTTACAGAAAATAAAAAAATATTTACAAACATAAGAAAAATATTACAACAATTTTAAACTAATTACACCTACTCTAAGCCCCCTAATAAAATAACAAAGACCCCCAAAATAAAAAATTCCCTACCCTATTCTAAAATACAAAAATTACAAGCTCTTTTACCTTACCAGCCCTGAACAGGGCCCTTTGCGGGGCATGCCCCAAGAAGTTCAGCTCTTTTGCCTGTAAAAAAAAACATACAATACCCCCCCCCCCAACATTACAACCCACCACCCACATACCCCTAATCTAACCCAAACCCCCCTTAAATAAACCTAACACTAAGCCCCTGAAGATCTTCCTACCTTGTCTTCACCTCACCAGGTATCACCGATCCGTCCTGGCTCCAAGATCTTCATCCAACCCAAGCGGGGGTTGGCGATCCATAATCCGGTGCTCCAAAGTCTTCCTCCTATCCGGCAAGAAGAGGACATCCGGACCGGCAAACATCTTCTCCAAGCGGCATCTTCTATGTTCTTCCATCCGATGACGACCGGCTCCATCTTGAAGACCTCCAGCGCGGATCCATCCTCTTCTTCCGACGACTAGACGACGAATGACGGTTCCTTTAAGGGACGTCATCCAAGATGGCGTCCCTCGAATTCCGATTGGCTGATAGGATTCTATCAGCCAATCGGAATTAAGGTAGGAATTTTCTGATTGGCTGATGGAATCAGCCAATCAGAATCAAGTTCAATCCGATTGGCCGATCCCATCAGCCAATCAGATTGAGCTCGCATTCTATTGGCTGATCGGAACAGCCAATAGAATGCGAGCTCAATCTGATTGGCTGATTGGATCAGCCAATCGGATTGAACTTGATTCTGATTGGCTGATTCCATCAGCCAATCAGAAAATTCCTACCTTAATTCCGATTGGCTGATAGAATCCTATCAGCCAATCGGAATTCGAGGGACGCCATCTTGGATGACGTCCCTTAAAGGAACCGTCATTCGTCGTCTAGTCGTCGGAAGAAGAGGATGGATCCGCGCTGGAGGTCTTCAAGATGGAGCCGGTCGTCATCGGATGGAAGAACATAGAAGATGCCGCTTGGAGAAGATGTTTGCCGGTCCGGATGTCCTCTTCTTGCCGGATAGGAGGAAGACTTTGGAGCACCGGATTATGGATCGCCAACCCCCGCTTGGGTTGGATGAAGATCTTGGAGCCAGGACGGATCGGTGATACCTGGTGAGGTGAAGACAAGGTAGGAAGATCTTCAGGGGCTTAGTGTTAGGTTTATTTAAGGGGGGTTTGGGTTAGATTAGGGGTATGTGGGTGGTGGGTTGTAATGTTGGGGGGGGGGTATTGTATGTTTTTTTTTACAGGCAAAAGAGCTGAACTTCTTGGGGCATGCCCCGCAAAGGGCCCTGTTCAGGGCTGGTAAGGTAAAAGAGCTTGTAATTTTTGTATTTTAGAATAGGGTAGGGAATTTTTTATTTTGGGGGTCTTTGTTATTTTATTAGGGGGCTTAGAGTAGGTGTAATTAGTTTAAAATTGTTGTAATATTTTTCTTATGTTTGTAAATATTTTTTTATTTTCTGTAACTTAGTTCTTTTTTATTTTTTGTACTTTAGATAGTTTATTTAATTGAATTTATTTGTAGCAATTGTGTTTATTTAATTTATTGATAGTGTAGTGTTAGGTTATTTGTAGGTAATTGTAGGTAGTTTATTTAATTATTTTATTGATAGGGTAGTGTTAGGTTTAATTATAACTTAGGTTAGGATTTATTTTACAGGTAAATTTGTTATTATTTTAACTAGGTAACTATTAAATAGTTCTTAACTATTTAATAGCTATTGTACCTGGTTAAAATAATTACAAAGTTGCCTGTAAAATAAATATTAATCCTAAAATAGCTATAATATAAATGTAATTTATATTGTAGCTATATTATGATTTATTTTACAGGTAAGTATTTAGCTTTAAATAGGAATAAGTTATTTAATAAGAGTTAATTTATTTCGTTAGATGTAAATTATATTTAAGTTAGGGGGGTGTTAGTGTTAGGGTTAGACTTAGCTTTAGGGGTTAATCCATTTATTAGAATAGCGGTGAGCTCCGGTCGGCAGATTAGGGGTTAATAATTGAAGGTAGGTGTCGGCGATGTTAGGGAGGGCAGATTAGGGGTTAATACTATTTATGATAGGGTTAGTGAGGCGGATTAGGGGTTAATACATTTATTATAGTAGCGCTCAGGTCCGCTCGGCAGATTAGGGGTTAATAAGTGTAGGTAGGTGTCGGCGACGTTGTGGGGGGCAGATTAGGGGTTAATAAATATAACATAGGGGTCGGCGATGTTAGGGGCAGCAGATTAGGGGTACATAGGGATAACGTAGGTGGCGGCGATTTGCGGTCGGAAGATTAGGGGTTAATTATTTTAAGTAGCTGGCGGCGATGTTGTGGGGGGCAGATTAGGGGTTAATAAATGTAATATAGGGGTCGGCGGTGTTAGGGGCAGCAGATTAGGGGTACATAAGTATAACGTAGGTGGCGGTCGGCAGATTAGGGGTTAAAAATTTTAATCGAGTGGCGGCGATGTGGGGGGACCTCGGTTTAGGGGTACATAGGTAGTTTATGGGTGTTAGTGTACTTTAGGGTACAGTAGTTAAGAGCTTTATAAACCGGCGTTAGCCAGAAAGCTCTTAACTACTGCTTTTTTTCTGCGGCTGGAGTTTTGTCGTTAGAGCTCTAACGCTCACTGCAGAAACGACTCTAAATACCGGAGTTAGGAATATCCCATTGAAAAGATAGGATACGCAAATGGCGTAGGGGGATCTGCGGTATGGAAAAGTCGCGGCTGAAAAGTGAGCGTTAGACCCTTACCTACATGACTCTAAATACCGGCGGTAGCCTAAAACCAGCGTTAGGAGCCTCTAACGCTGGTTTTCACGGCTACCGCCGAACTCCAAATCTAGGTCAGTGAGTCCACGGCTTGAGTAATTACTGTTGGGAATATCACTCCTGGCCAGCAGGAGGAGGCAAAGAACACCACAGCCAAACTGCTAAGTATCACTCGTTTACCCACAACCCCCAGTCATTCTCTTTGCCTTCGGTGCATGGAGGAGGTGAAGTTTAGTTGTCTGAAGAACAATTTTGATTTCATCTACAAGCAAGTTTTGGGGTATAGCCGTATTACACTGCATTCCTTGCAGTCGGGTAGTGGTGGCTTTAAAGCAGTTAGGAAATTGTAAAGAGGTACTTACTGCATTTTCCTAACAATCGCTGCCCTAGTTTAGAAAGCCAGAGTTGGCTACTCTGTTTTTCAAAGGTCTCTGTAAGGAACTGTGTCCTCTCATACCTTGTAACTGTCTACATGCCAGACAGCGGAGCAAGTAAGTGCTTTTTCTTACAGTTGGGGAGACCATGCACTTAACAAATTAAAAGACATTGGTTTTTATTGGGACATAGATAATCCTGTTGTATGGGTTACACTGGGGCATGAAGCAGGCATTGTAGCATGTGAGAGACTAACATTTAAACTATTTTAAAAAGAAAGGGTAAAATGTTTTTATTAGGCTTTATTTTCTGACACATATTTACTTGATAAAACAATACAAGTTTAAACTGAAAGTAAGGCTGAATTTTCTTTTTCAGCAGCTTGTTCATTTCTGCTTTGCTTTAAAATAAAATGATGCGATTTAAACTGTCAGGTTTGAAAAAAACGATTATTTCTGGTACTCAGTGTACCAGTAAGTAGTGCCTCTCTGTGTCGCAGCAGTAATTTGAGCTCGGCAGTTGCGGTCACATGACCGGCTTAACTTCAAAATGTTTCTGAGGAAAAAGTTGTTTTTCTCCATTTCTGGGTGATCCGGTCTTAATTGGTAGCGGGAAGGCACCTCAGTAATTGAGGTGTGGGGTTGCCTGAGGGGTCTTTTAGAAGTTTACTTGATGTTTATTAAATGTTTTTTCTTATTTTTTCTCACATAATTTTAGCTGGGGATGAATCCTAATTTGGGATAACATTTAAAGTGTATTTTTTCCTTGGCATATTTTAATTGAATATTAAAATATTTGAAACTTATCTGTACAAGTTTATTTACCCTGCTCTCATGAATTCATGCTTATTATGTTTAGATGCACAAATTGCAGCTCCTATGCAATTTTCTACTTCATGTTTCAAGAAAACCTTGCAAAATAAAGGTAACATTTTGAGCCTAATGTCTCTCAGGATGATGCTGTTAAAATAATACCTCAGCTTTCTCCTGCTACATTCCAAGCCTCAATGGCATCACATGCAGTGCCCTGAGGTTCCTCTATAACTCCTAGTGAAGTTTATTTAAAAGCAGAAATTGCTGCCCAGGTATCTTCAGAGGTATCTGCGGCATTAGTTGCCATTCCCAGATTACAGGGAAAACACAAGAGGAAATCTAGAAATTCAGAAAGTAAGGTGCCTGTCCTCAGTTCTGCTTCCTAAGTTGCTCTTTCTCATAAGTCTGATGAGGAAGATACATTGAGACTCTCTGAGGGTGAAATCTCAGATTCGGACAGTATAATTCCTTCTTCTGAGACTGAGGTGGTATCCTTCAGATTTAGGCTTGAACACCTTCGTATATTGTTAAAGGATGTTTTAGCTACTTTAGATGACTCAGATACCCCTGTCGTGGTCACTCCTAAGAAATCTAGTAAACTTAATAGTTTCTTTGATGAATCTTCCACTTCAGAGGTTTCTCCTGTGCCGGACCGTGCTAGGGAGATTATCTCACAGGAATGGGAGAAACCAGGGGTGTCTTTTTCCCCATCTCCCATTTTTAAAGGGACAGTCTACACCAGAATTGTTATTGTTTTAAAAGATAGATAATCCCTTGTTTACCCATTCCCTAGTTTGGCATAACCAACACAGTTATATTTATATATGTTTTACCTCTGTGATTATCTGGTATCTAAGCCTCTGCAGACTGCCCCTTTATTTGTTCTTTTGACAGACTTGCAGTTTAGCCAATCAGTGATGGCTCCCAGGTAACTTCACGTGCACGAGCACAGTGTTATCTATATGAAAAACGTGAACTAGCACCCTCTAGTGGTGAAAAACCTGTTAAAATGCATTCTTAAGAGGCGGCCTTCAAGGTCTAAGAAATTAGCATATGAACCTCCTAAGTTAAGCTTTCAACTAAGAATACCAAGAGAGCAAAGAAAAATTGGTGATAAAAGTAAATTGTAAAATTGTTTAAAATTACATGCCCTATCTGAATCATGAAAGTTTTTTTTGGACTAGACTGTCCCTTTAAGAAAATGTTTCCTGTCGAGGACTTCATTAAAGACCCTTGGTATAAAGTACTGTACCCAAAGTTGAAGGGGTCATTTCCACTCTGACTAAAAGAACCACTATTCCTCTTGAGGATAACTGCTCTTTTAAGGATCAGATGGACAAGAAGCTGGAGGCTTATTTGAAAAAGATTTATGTTCATAAAGGTCTCCAATGGAAACCTGCGGTGTGTATTGCCACTGTGACTAGTGCAGCATCTTATTGGTTTGATGCCTTGTCTGATTCTCTTCAAGTAGAGACTTCCTTGGATGAAATTCAAGATAGGATTAAAGCTCTTAAGTTGGCCAATTCCTTTATTGCAGATGCCATTTTACAGGTTGTTAGACTAGGAGCTAAAAAGTTTTGCTGTCCTATCCCACAGGGCGTTATGGTTGAAATCATGGTCTGCAGACGTTTCCTCTAAAGTCAAGCTTCTGGCGATTCCTTACAAGGGCAAAACCTTGTTTGGACCCGGTTTGACAGAAATTATCTCTGATATTACGGGTGGAAAAGGGTCTTTTCTACCTCAAGATAATAAGAATAGGCCTAAAGGACTTCAGAGTCATTTTTGTTCCTTTCATAACTTCAGAGGAAAGTCTTCCCCTTCTTCTTCCAAGCAAGAACAATCCACATATTTTTGGAAACCCAAACAGTCTTGTAAAAAGGAGAAACAATAATAGAAACCTGCAGCTGATTCCAAATCAGCATGAAGAGTTTGCCCCCGATCCGGGATTGGATCAGGTGGGGGGCAGACTTTTTCAGTTCTTTCAAGCCTGGATACCAGATGTCTGACATGGTATCCCAGGGTTACAAATTGGAATTCAAGACTTTTCCTTCCAGAGGCAGATTCCATCTCTCAAGATTATCTGCAGACCAGATAAAGAGAGAGACATTCTTGAAATGTACACAACATCTTTCCTTCCTGGGAGTGATAGTTCCAGTTCCAGTGCAGGAACAGAATCTCGGGTTCTACTCCAACATATTTGTGGTTCCCAAAAAATAGGGAACTTTCCATCTCATTCTAGACTTGAAGTGTCTAAACAAGTTTCTCAAAGTTCCATCCTACAAGATGGAGACTATATGCTCCATTCTTCCTTTAGTACAAGAGGGTCAGTTCATGACAATCATAGACCTAAAGGATGCGTATCTTCATGTTCCTATTCGCAGGGACCATCACAGATTCCTAAGATTTGCCTTTCTGGACAAACATTTCCAGTTTGTGGCTCTTCCATTTGGTCTAGCCACGGCTCCCAGAATTTTTTTCAAAGGTTCTGGGGGCTCTTTTGGCAGTGATCCATTCTCGTGGAATTGCTGTGGCACCCTACCTGGACAACATATTGGTACAAGCGCCATCTTTTCAACAAGCAAAATCTCACACAGACATATTGTTGTCTTTTCTTCGTTCCCACAGATGGAATGTAAATCTGGAAAAAAGCTCCCTTCCCCTGCTACAAGAGTAGTGTTCATAGGGACCATAATAGATTCTCCATTGAGGAAGATTTTTCTGACAGAGGTCAGGAAAAACAAAATCATTTTCTCTTGCCTCTCTCTTCAGGCTACTGCTTATCCTTCTGTGGCTCAATGTATGGAGGTAATCAGTCTGATGGTGGCTTCCATGGACATTGTTCCTTTTGCTCGATCATTTGAGAGCTCTCCAGTTGTGCATCCTCAGACAATGGAATGGCGACCATGTGGATCTATCTCAGAGAATGATCTCTAGAGTTAGGTCAGCCGTCAAGGGACTCTCTCCAGTGGTGGATTTCTCAGGAACATTTGTCTCAGGGCACATGCTTTCTGAAACCTTCTGATCGTGATGACGGAAGCCAGCTTGCTGGGCTGGGGAGCAGTCTGGAACTCATAATAAGCTCAGGGCCTTTGGACTCAGGAGGAGTCTGCTCTTCCCATCAACATCTTGGAGTTGAGGGCGATTTACAATGCTCTATTGGCTTACATCAATCACCAGGGAGGAACTTGGAGTTCCTTAGCCATGAAGGAGGTTACTCGGATTCTTCAGTGGGCAGAGACCCACAATTGCTGTCTATCTGCCATCCACATTTCAGGAGTAGAGAACTGCGAAGTGGATTTTCTGAGCAGACAGACTTTTCCTACCGGGGAGTGGGAACTCCATCCGGAGGTGTTTTCCAGCTTAGTCCTCAAATGGGGGGTGCCGGAGTTAGATCTGATGGCATCCCCTTAAAAAACACCAAGCTTCCAAGGTACGATTCAAGGTCAAGAGATCCGTAGGCTGTTCTGATAGATACTCTGGTTTTTCCTTGGATTTTCAGGTTGGCATACCGGCTTCCTCCGTTTGCTCTCCTTCCATGAGTCATTGCTCATATCAAACAGGAGAGGGCGTCAGTGATTCTAATAGCCCCTGCGTGGCCTTGCAGGATCTGGTTTGCAGACTTAGTGGAGATGCCTCTCCTACCTTGGAGACTACCTCTGAGGAAGGACCTTCCTTCATCGAAATCTCGTTTCTCTGAAGCTGGCTGCTTGGAGATTGAACGCTTAATTTTGTCTAAGAGTGTTTTTTCTGAATCGGTCATTGAGACCAAAATTCAGGCTCGCAAGCCTGTTACTAGAAAGATTTACAATAAGAAATGGCATAAATATCTTTATTGGTGTGAATCCAAGGGTTACTATTGGAGTAGAATTAGAATTCCTTGAATTTTATCTTTTGTTCAGGAAAGCCTGGAAAAGGGATTGTCTGTCAGTACCCTGAAGGGTCAGATTTCTGCTTTATCAGTTTTACTACATAAACGTTAGGAGCTTACCTGTTGCCTGCTCCTAATAAAACTTTTCTGCATTCACCTACAAGACTCAGCGCTACTTTTTCCTCATTCTACATAAACGTTTGGCAGATGAGCCAGATGTGCAATCTTTTTGTCAGGCCTTGGTCAAAATCAGGCCTGTCTTTAAGTCTGTTATTCCTCCTTGGAGCCTTAACCTTGTTTTTAAAGTTTTACAGCTGGCTCTGTTTGAGCCATTGCATTCCAACCACTAAGTTGTTATCTTGGAAGGTTTTGTTTCTTGTTGCTATCTCTTCTGCTCGAAGAGTCTCGGAACTCTCGGCTCTGCAGTGTGATTCCCCTTATATTATTTTTCATGCCAATAAGGAGGTTCTTCGTACTAAGTTAGGTTTCCTTCCTAAGGCTGTCCTAATCCTTCTTCTTCCAAAGAATGTTTGTTACACAATTTGGGTGTTGTACATGCTTTTAAATTCTACTTACAGGTGACTAAGGATTTTCGCCAGTCCTCTGCCCTCTTTGTCTGTTTCGCTGGGAAACGTAAAGGTCAGAAAGCTACTGCTACTACTCTTTCTTTTTGATTACGAAGTATAATTCGTTTGGCTTATGAGACTGCTGGACAGCAGCCTCCTGAGAGAATTTCGTCTCATTCTACAAGAGCTGTTTCCTCTTCTTGGGCTTTCAAAAATGAAGCTTCTGTGGGACAAATCTGCAAGGCTGCAACTTGGTCTTCTGTACATACTTTTTTCAAATTTTACAAATTTGATATTTTTGCCTCGGCTTAGGCTTTTTTTGGGAGAAAGGTTCTTCCATCGGGGGTACCTTCTGTTTAGGACTGCCTGTCTTGTCCCTCTCTATTGATCTGTGTCCTCTAGCTTGGGAATTGGTTCCCAACAGTAATTACTCAAGCTGTTTACTCACCATATCTTAGGAAAGAAAAACAAAATTTATGCTTACCTGATAAATTTATTTATTTCCAGATATGGTGAGTCCACCGCCCCACCCTTTATTTTAAGACAGTTGTTCTTTTGGCTATAACCTCAGGCACCTCTACACCTTGTGTTACTCCTTTTTCTCCATTTCCCTTTCATCGAATGACTGGGGGTTGTGCGTAAAGGAGTGATACTTAGCAGTTTGGCTTTGGTGCTATTTGCCTCCTCCTGCTGGCCAGGAGTGATATTCCTAACAGTAATTAATCAAGCCATGGACTCACCATATCCGGAAATAAATAAATGTAGGTTAATATAAATGACTTCCCAACATTCAATTTAGGTTGAAACATTTAAAATTGCAAAATTATCATCTGCCTAAGATATCTAGATATTTTTTCTTTAAAAAAAAAAATGTATGAAACAGATGTCCACAGAAACATTTTTTCATTAACATGAAAATCTTATATATCTTATACATTTATCTGTACATAGTTCGTTATTGTGCAGACAATATTATTATATGTCTTACATAAGTATCTTCAATTAAATTTGCAAAATATGTTTACTAAGCCCATTTTTCTGTAAGCAATGGAATAGACTACTGCACAGTATTTACCTTGAAATAAAGATATATTTTCACTTACCCTTTAAAACTGTCAGTAGAAAATGTTCTTTTGCTAAGAAATGAAAGATAATATCTGATATTCTGACATTTTATAATTCACTGGTTTATATGATGGACAGATTTTGTAGTTGTGTATTTGTCTATAGTTCTCTTGTATAAAAATCATATTGTTTAGGCTTGGGTAATGTATACACAATTTATATTGAAAATAAATTTAGCAGGGCTAAATGGAGTATTTTGAATATAATTCTGCTTTTATCACAAATCAAAAGAAAAATACTTTTCTGCTTGTTAGAGTTTACAGTGTAGCAGAGATGATTGAGAACTTTTGAGACAGGAAGTTAAAGAGATGGTAGCATTTAATATATTCATTGAATGTAGATTGTTGATTGATAAAGTGTGAACAAGAAGCCAACTGTTCTCAGTAATGTATGTGGGTGGCTAATAATAAAAGAGTAAGTTGAAGGTTTCGCTAAAAAAGATACCTTTTTAAAGAACATTTACATTTCTGAATTTTGCAGGAAGGATTAACAGTGTAAGTCAGGAAATTTGCCATTTTGGGGTAACATATTGCAACATTTGCATCTGTTGTTAAAATGCCTTTTCTAAGAAAAAGTTGTTGTTAAAATGCCTTTTCTAAAAAAAATGTTGCCACCTTCCATTAAAAATAGAAATCAGGCTAATTAGCATAAATTAGCATAAAACATTGTCAGCATAAATAAAAAAAAATAAAGCTTATATGAATTATTTTAAAAGATGATTTATTTCAAATTAGAAACCAGATTTCTTTATTTATTATCTACATTGACCTAAAGTTTATAATAATTTGTCATCCACATCAGTAAAATACTGATAGGTCACAATTCTATCTGACACAAGGGAATAAATTAAGTTGCATCAGGAAGAAGAGGGGGCAATGGCACCTGTCTAGTTTATCTCACCAGCAGTGTATGTCTGTTTTTTCCCCAACAGAAAGCGGATCTGGCTGTTGCGCCCCTTACTATTACGTATGTCAGGGAGAAAGTTATAGATTTCTCCAAGCCATTCATGACACTTGGTATCAGCATCTTGTATCGGAAGCCAAATGGTACCAACCCTGGAGTATTTTCATTCCTTAACCCTCTTTCTCCTGACATTTGGATGTATGTTTTACTTGCCTGCCTTGGAGTTAGTTGTGTTTTGTTTGTCATTGCAAGGTAAGTCGCTAACATTTCTCATCTTCTCAGACTGCTTATTTGTTTCCTACTCATTCTAACAAACAGAACATATCATTTGGATATATAGTAATTAATGACTATAGGGTGCATCACTATTAGCTAATAGCTGGAACTATAAATGTTCCAGGTAGCTTAGTCTGACATGGAAAAATGTGAAACATTTTATCACGTTTTTGGTGATGCAATATTAGTAGTAATTCACAATCATTTTTGTTTTATAAATCTGATTGAGTTGAACTTTCAATTTTTTCTTCCCTTTATGGATCCAGGAAAAAAGTTGTATTATTGAGTAATCCATAGAATAATGCATCTTAGGGTACTTTCAGATGTTTGTAAGAGGGCTCTGTTAAAGGGACATTATTTTTATTATATGCATTTATCAGTAATAATGAAAAGTACAGCAAAATATCTACTTAAAAAGTATCTCATTTAAAATGTTTATTTTGTTAGCAAGTTTTGCATTGGTTTGCAGTCCAGGGTCAAACCATCATATCTTTGCTGTGGCCAATTAGAGACAATAATAAATGAGCTCCTGTACTATGCAGTATGTAACAGAGTCAGTGACTTAAAGGGGTCAATTTAACAAGAGGCGAGCGGACATGATTTGCTGTAGCGAATTATATCCGCTCAGCCTCGCTAAATGCTCACAGAAATATGCTGTCTGCTTTTAACGTTGCACAAGCATTTCTACTGAAATGCTTGTGCAATACCGCCGCTGCTCACTCGCGGCCATTCGGCCACTAGCAGGGGCGGTCAATCATCCCGATCATATCGGGATGATTTCAGTCTGCCACCTAAAAGGTGGCAGAGAAGTCAAGGAGCAGCGGCCTTATGACCGCTGTTTCTTAACTTCCGTTTATGGTGGACCAGAAACAATGGGGCGTTTATGCAACATCCGTTGCTTAATAAATAAACCCCCAAATCGGTAGAATCCACACCAGCATCTCTAGGTGCAAAAGATGAAAGAAAAAAAAAAACATTTTATAGGTAAACTTTAGAAAAGGTAAGAAAGTGGAGATTTAGCGTACCTTCAGATTAGCTCTCAAGCAGTAGCCAACATAGGCCTAGATTACAATTGGTGTGAAACAATATTAGTATTAATACGTGCTAACACCACCGCTCAAGTTAATCAATAGTGCTCCTATTCTTCTGCTCATATTAGTGGAAAGTAAAAAGTTATTGCTCAATGTAAAGACTCAGACGAACAAACATCTGGGGGTCAGATAGCTCATATATATATATATATATATATATATATATATATATATATACGTGTGTGTGTGTATATATGTACATATATAAACACATATATACACATATAAAACATATATACATACACAGATACAAATGTGCACACATATATATATATATATATATATACATGTGTGTGTATATATGTACATATATAAACACATATATACACATATAAAACATATATACATACACAGATACAAATGTGCGCACATATATATATATATATATATATATCTATATATATATATATATATATATATACGTGTGTGTGTATATATGCACATATATAAACACATATATACACATATAAAACATATATACATACACAGATACAAATGTGCACATATATATATATATATATATATATATATCTTTGAGCCCTTTCCTGTCAAACAACTTGTTATATATCCCTTTAGAACACTTTTTTATACATTTATTTCAATAAATAACTTTATAACACTATTTTAATAACAATATTTTATGTTTAATCAGTTTGTGTATGTATTTATATATATATATATATATATATATATATATATATATATATATATACAGGGAGTGCAGAATTATTAGGCAAGTTGTATTTTTGAGGATTAATTTTATTATTGAACAACAACCATGTTCTCAATGAACCAAAAAACTCATTAATATCAAAGCTGAATAGTTTTGGAAGTAGTTTTTAGTTTGTTTTTAGTTATAGCTATTTTAGGGGGATATCTGTGTGTGCAGGTGACTATTACTGTGCATAATTATTAGGCAACTTAACAAAAAACAAATATATACCCATTTCAATTATTTATTTTTACCAGTGAAACCAATATAACATCTCAACATTCACAAATATACATTTCTGACATTCAAAAACAAAACAAAAACAAATCAGTGACCAATATAGCCACCTTTCTTTGCAAGGACACTCAAAAGCCTGCTATCCATGGATTCTGTCAGTGTTTTGATCTGTTCACCATCAACATTGCGTGCAGCAGCAACCACAGCCTCCCAGACACTGTTCAGAGAGGTGTACTGTTTTCCCTCCTTGTAAATCTCACATTTGATGATGGACCACAGGTTCTCAATGGGGTTCAGATCAGGTGAACAAGGAGGCCATGTCATTAGATTTTCTTCTTTTATACATTTTCTTGCCAGCCACTCTGTGGAGTACTTGGACGCGTGTGATGGAGCATTGTCCTGCATGAAAATCATGTTTTTCTTGAAGGATGCAGACTTCTTCCTGTACCACTGCTTGAAGAAGGTGTCTTCCAGAAACTGGCAGTAGGACTGGGAGTTGAGCTTGACTCCATCCTCACCCCAAAAAGGCCCCACAAGCTCATCTTTGATGATACCAGCCCAAACCAGTACTCCACCTCCACCTTGCTGGCGTCTGAGTTGGACTGGAGCTCTCTGCCCTTTACCAATCCAGCCACGGGCCCATCCATCTGGCCCATCAAGACTCACTCTCATTTCATCAGTCCATAAAACCTTAGAAAAATCAGTCTTGAGATATTTCTTGGCCCAGTCTTGACGTTTCAGATTGTGTGTCTTGTTCAGTGGTGGTCGTCTTTCAGCCTTTCTTACCTTGGCCATGTCTCTGAGTATTGCACACCTTGTGCTTTTGGGCACCCCAGTGATGTTGCAGCTCTGAAATATGGCCAAACTGGTGGCAAGTGGCATCTTGGCAGCTGCACGCTTGACTTTTCTCAGTTCATGGGCAGTTATTTTGCGCCTTGGTTTTTCCACACGCTTCTTGCGACCCTGTTGACTATTTTGAATGAAACGCTTGATTGTTCGATGATCACGCTTCAGAAGCTTTGCAATTTTAAGAGTGCTGCATCCCTCTGCAAGATATCTCACTATTTTTGACTTTTCTGAGCCTGTCAAGTCCTTCTTTTGACCCATTTTGTCAAAGGAAAGGAAGTTGCCTAATAATTATGCACACCTGATATAGGGTGTTGATGTCATTAGACCACACCCCTTCTCATTACAGAGATGCACATCACCTAATATGCTTAATTGGTAGTAGGCTTTCGAGCCTATACAGCTTGGAGTAAGACAACATGCATAAAGAGGATGATGTGGTCAAAATACTCATTTGCCTAATAATTCTGCACTCACTGTATATATATATATATATATATATATATATAAGGCCAAAGACAGCACTCGCCGTTGTTTGCGTGTCAAAAAGTGTTTTATTCCTTGTTAATGTTTTCAGGGAGTAACCCCGTCCTCAGACAATTACAAATAATACAATCGAGTGTACTCACCACTTAGTGTGATTATATGTGTAAGCTGGTTGCAGGCCGCCTTCCCACCGTGTGCACGCCATGCCGAAACCGGAAGTGACGGTTGACGTCATCACGCTGAGATCTGGCTGCCCGCCTAGTTTCTATTGGACAATAATCTATAAACAAAACAATTACCATGGTGATCATACAAGAACGTAAACATATGAATATAAAAAGTGTACAATTTTTTTACAACTGGGACAGGTGTACTATTTTAACCGGGTGTACAAATTTAAACTTATTTGGTAATAAAGTGATGCCTTAGTTGGTGCGGTATGTGAGGTCCATTGTAAACTTAGTGTATTACGATCTTATTGTGTATGTCATATGTGTGTGTTACAATAAGTGTGAAATTTAAAAATAAGAACCAGGATATATCAGATGGACTGACACTTGTGGATAGTGCCTGACCCTAAAGATAATCTATAACTATGAGGTTAATAAAAAGAATATTTTTTCGGCTAGGACCTATCTTTTGTCAAAAGGGAAGAGACATATTAACCTTAGATTAGAAGTACTATATAGGGTATATTGATACAGCATATATGTAACAGCTGTTACTGTAAGGATATTTATACTCCTAGAGGTTGTGAGAATAGGACATCAGAGTATGTATCCGTTAATTATGGATAAGAGGAAACCTAGACTTACTACTTCTATACAGGCCTTCTATGTATAAAATGCAGACTATGTACTGGAATGATTAGTATATGGATATAGGAAAGACTATAGGGTCCTATCTGTATATGATATATCTATATGTAGAATCTACATATAAAGTTATATGTAAACTTTATGGAGAATATTTATAGAGAGGTTAGCCAACTATAAATAACAGTGCCAATCCAGTTGTGTATTAAGCCCCTTTGGGACTAGGGTGCCAAGTTCATATGTCCATCTGGCTTTTCGTGGAGCAGGAGTTTTCCTCTGTCCCCTCTCCTAGTCCGGGGGGGTACATGATCAATTAGTGTATATTTTAGATCTTTAACTGAATGTCCTTTGGATAGGAAGTGCCTGGCCACTGGCTGGTCCGATTGTTTCTTGTCTATTGCCATCCTAATTGCTGACCTGTGGTTGGCCATTCTCGTGCAGAGATCGCCTATTGTTTTGCCTACATAAAATAGTCCACAAGTACAATGCAATAGATAGACCACATATTGTGTGGTACAGGTTAGTGTGTATTTATGATAGTATCTTTTTGTCCCATTAGGGTGGGTAAAGTAGGTACCAGTGGTTAAACCATTACAGGTTGTACATCCCCTACACCAGTAACATCCAGGTTTTCCCTGTAACCATATAGTTTTCTGCTAACTATGGATCGAATCAGTTTGTACCAGGCTATCCCTACGCGATCTTTCTCTTCTAAATCCCACTCGAGGGACTTGCATATTTATAAGAGGAAGATTTTTTGTCTGTTGATAGTATTTGCCACTTTTTTGTAGTATCTTTGATATCCCTTGTTTATCCTGTGTGTACGTAGTCACAAAGGTCATGCTTTTCTCTTTTTCTGTCAATTGTAGATCTTTGATTTTTCGTAATTCTCTAATTGGATATCCTCTATTTTCAAACCTGCTTTGCATCTCATTCAATTGTTCAATGGTATTCGTATATTCTGTGTTATTCCTTTTAACTCTTTACATTTGTGAGATTGGTAGAGCTTTTTTAAGAGCTGGTGGATGGCAGCTGGTATAATGGAGGATAGAATTACGGTCTGTAGTTTTTCTAAACAGCATAGACTTACAACTATTTCAAGTTTGAAACGGATATTTACCTTCAACTTACAGGGACGGCGATGGGGTCCAATATGGCCCCATCTTACGCCAACCTGTTTATGGTAGAATTTGAGGAACACAATACACAGTTATTCAAGGACCCCAGGATTATATTATTCAAAAGGTACATAGACGACCTGATACTTATATGGAGGGGCACTGAAGAGGAACTACTCATGTGGCATCAGACACTAAACAGGATATGCCCAGCCTTGAAGTTCAAAATAAACTATAGTACAGAGACAGTAGACTTTTTAGATCTTAGGCTCTACAAAAAAGAAGGAAACAGTCTATGCTGTTTAGAAAAATTACAGACCGTAATTCTAGCCTCCATTATACCAGCTGCCATCCACCATCTCTTAAAAAAGCTCTACCAATCTCACAAATGAAAAGAATTAAAAGGAATAACACAGAATATACAAAAACCATTGAACAATTGAATGAGATGCAAAGCAGGTTTGAAAATAGAGGATATCCAATTAAAGAATTACGAAATATCAAAGATCTACAATTGACAGAAAAAGAGAGCAGCAAAAAGACAGAGGTTGGTACCCGCCTGACCTTTGTGACTACATACACACAAGATAAACAAGGGATATCAAAGATACTACAAAAAAAATGGCAAATACTATCAACAGACAAAAATCTTCCTCTTAGAAATATGTAAGTCCCTTGAGTGGGATTTAGAAGAGCAAGATCGCTTAGGGATAGCCTGGTGTAAACTGATCCGATCCATAGCTATCAGAAAACCAACTGGTTACAGGGAAAACCTGGATGTTACCGGTGTAGGGGATGTACAACCTGTAATGGTTTAACCACTGGTACCTACTTTACCTACCCTCATGGGACAAAAAGATACTATCATAAATACAGACTAACCTGTACCACACAATATGTGGTCTATTTATTGCATTGTACTTGTGGCCTATTTTATGTAGGCAAAACAATAGAAGATCTCCGCACGAGAATGGCCAACCACAGGTCAGCGATTAGGACAGCAATAGACAAGAAACAATCGGACCAGCCAGTGGCCAGGCACTTCCTATCCAAAGGACATTCAGTTAAAGATCTAAAATATACACTAATTGATCATGTACCCCCCGGACTAGGAGAGGGGACAGAGGAAAACTCCTGCTCCACGAGAAGTCAGATGGACATATGAACTTGGCACCCTAGTCCCAAAGGGGCTTAATACACAACTGAATTGGCACTGTTATTTATAGTTGGCTAACCTCTCTAACTATCCACAAGTGTCAGTTCATCTGATATATCCTGGTTCTTATTTTTAAATTTCACACTTATTGTAACATACACATATGACATACAAGATCGTAATACACTAAGTTTACAACTGACCTCACATACCGCACCAACTAAGGCATCACTACGTTCTTGTATGATCACCATGGTAATTGTTTTTTTTTATTGATTATTGTCCAATAGAAACTAGGCGGGCAGTCAGATCTCAGTGTGATGACGTCAACCATAACTTCCGGTTTCGGCATGGCGTTCACTCGGGGGGAAGGCGGCCTGCAACCAGCTTACACATATAATCACACTGAGTGGTGAGTACACTTGATTGTATTATTTGTAATTGTCTTAAGATGGGGTCACTCCCCGAAAACGTTCACAAGGAATAAAACACTTTTTGACATGTTAACAACGGCGAGTGCTCTCTTTGTCCTTTTATATGTAAATTGAGTGGGATGCACCCGGGAGGAATTATGACATAGTGAGTGCTGGACTTTTTGTACTTCTATAAATAAATATATATATATATATATATATATTTACATACACACACACTTTTATGTGTGTATGTGTATATGTACAGGTATATATATACATACATATATATATATACATATATATATACAGGGAGTGCAGAATTATTAGGCAAGTTGTATTTTTGAGGATTAATTTTATTATTGAACAACAACCATGTTCTCAATGAACCCAAAAAACTCATTAATATCAAAGCTGAATAGTTTTGGAAGTAGTTTTTAGTTTGTTTTTAGTTATAGCTATTTTAGGGGGATATCTGTGTGTGCAGGTGACTATTACTGTGCATAATTATTAGGCAACTTAACAAAAAACAAATATATACCCATTTCAATTATTTATTTTTACCAGTGAAACCAATATAACATCTCAACATTCACAAACATACATTTCTGACATTCAAAAACAAAAACAAAAAACAAATCAGTGACCAATATAGCCACCTTTCTTTGCAAGACACTCAAAAGCCTGCCATCCATGGATTCTGTCAGGTGTTTTGATCTGTTCACCATCAACATTGCGTGCAGAGCAGCAACCACAGCCTCCCAGACACTGTTCAGAGAGGTGTACTGTTTTCCCTCCTTGTAAATCTCACATTTGATGATGGACCACAGGTTCTCAATGGGGTTCAGATTCAGGTTGAACAAGGGAGGCCATGTCATTAGATTTTCTTCTTTTATACCATTTCTTGCCAGCCACGCTGTGGAGTACTTGGACAACGTGTGATGGAGCATTGTCCTGCATGAAAATCATGTTTTTCTTGAAGGATGCAGACTTCTTCCTGTACCACTGCTTGAAGAAGGTGTCTTCCAGAAACATGGCAGTAGGACTGGGAGTTGAGCTTGACTCCATCCTCAACCCGAAAAGGCCCCACAAGCTCATCTTTGATGATACCAGCCCAAACCAGTACTCCATCTTGCTGGCGTCTGAGTCGGACTGGAGCTCTCTGCCCTTTACCAATCCAGCCACGGGCCCATCCATCTGGCCCATCAAGACTCACTCTCATTTCATCAGTCCATAAAACCTTAGAAAAATCAGTCTTGAGATATTTCTTGGCTCAGTCTTGACGTTTCAGCTTGTGTGTCTTGTTCAGTGGTGGTCGTCTTTCAGCCTTTCTTACCTTGACCATGTCTCTGAGTATTGCACACCTTGTGCTTTTGGGCACTACAGTGATGTTGCAGCTCTGAAATATGGCCAAACTGGTGGCAAGTGGCATCTTGGCAGCTGCACGCTTGACTTTTCTCAGTTCATGGGCAGTTATTTTGCGCCTTGGTTTTTCCACACACTTCTTGCGACCCTGTTGACTATTTTGAATGAAACGCTTGATTGTTCGATGATCACGCTTCAGAAGCTTTGCAATTTTAAGAGTGCTGCATCCCTCTGCAAGATATCTCACTATTTTTTACTTTTCTGAGCCTGTTCAAGTCCTTCTTTTGACCCATTTTGCCAAAGGAAAGGAAGTTGCCTAATAATTATGCATACCTGATATAGGGTGTTGATGTCATTAGACCACACCCCTTCTCATTACAGAGATGCACATCACCTAATATGCTTAATTGGTAATAGGCTTTCGAGCCTATACAGCTTGGAGTAAGACAACATGCATAAAGAGGATGATGTGGTCAAAATACTAATTTGCCTAATAATTCTGCACTCCCTGTATGTATATTTATAAAGTGTAGTTTATTTAATATGTTTTGCATATATTTTGTTATACTTTTATTCTAGCGCTAGCACTTTTTTTTCAGGTCTCAAGTCACGCTAACTTTTTATAAAGCTGCTTTCAACTTGTAATATGAGCACCATGCATTGAAAGTATAAGGTACGCTAAAGGGTTTTTTGATAGTGCAGTCCTGCACCCTGCACTATCAATAATGTAATTGTAATCTAGGAAATAATTTTTTAGCAAACTTCACAGATGTCTGTGAGGGATTTAGCTCGCTTGTGCTATCCGACACGGACATCCAGATGTTAGCGTATTTTAAAGGGACAGTCTGAACCAGAATTTTTATTGTTTAAAAAGATAGCTCACTGGAACATTAAAAGGGTCACTGAAGAAGGTACTTATGCTTAGATATATGGTGGGGGGTAATCAAAAGATAGATAATCCCTTTATTACCCATTATACTTATGTAATTCATGTCAAAATTCGATATACTTTTTTTTACAGCTATGAATTTACAGATGACATCAGATTTATGACATTCATTAAAGCAGTTTCATTTGCAATTAGGTTTTGTGATACCAGCCACACTCGCCAAACTATTGCTTCATACCATTAATCAAACATGCTTTCACTTATTAATAATTCCCTGTGATGTCTAAATGAATGCAGATCATACACACCCACACAATCAGTATGCTATTGCCATATTTTTATCTATGCACATATTCAGGGGTCAAGTCAGGCAGGAACGCATGGGAACGAAGTTCCTGCACTATTTTTGCAGGGGGAATTAAGTTCCCCCTGGACTGCGAACAGGAACACTTCAGTAAACACTGATGCTGCTGGTGGGAGGAGCTGGAGCACAGTCTGGTTAGAGGGATAGTGAGATCTTCTAGTAATGGTCAGTAACACTTCCTACAATACACTAATACACTGTGTGGAATATATGGGGCCTGATCCGATATGCAGCGTCGCCCGCAAAAGCCGGCGATGCCGAATTTTGCGCAGGTTTGGTATTCTATATACAGCGTAACCTAGAGGTTACGCTCGTATATTTTTGCCTTCGCCCATAGTTTTTTGGGCCATAGACAGGTATACCAAACCCGCGCAGTTTGGTATCCAATATACAGCGTAAGGACTTACGTGGCGAAAATGGAGAAATCTTACTCCATTTTCACCACGCCACAAAATGCAGCCGTAGTAAGCCTTACGCTGTGTATTTGAGCCACGTAACTCCCTAAACTACCTGCCAAATAAAACCTAACACCTAACGCATGCGCAATGTCTATCTACCTGTCAACTGCGAACTGCTAAATAAAACCTAACACCTAACGCATGCGCAATGTCTATCTACCTGTCAACCGCGATCCCCCGCCGCAATCCCTAATAAAGTATTTAACCCCTAAACCGCCGCTCCCGGACCCCGCCACCACCTAGATTAAATGTATAACCCCCTAATGTGATCCCCCTACACCGTCGCCACCTACATTACATACCCCCTAATGTGAGCCCCTTACAACGCCGCACCCTACATTACCTACCCCCTAATGTGAGCCCCTTACACCGCCGCCATCTACATTACATACCCCCTAATGTGAGTTCCTACCCCGCCGCCAGCTATATTAAAATTATTAACTCCTAATCTAATCCCCCTACCCCGCCGCCAGCTATATTAAATTATTATCCCCTAATCTAATCCCCCTACACCGCCGCCAGCTATATTAAAATTATTAACCCCTAATCTAATCCCCCTACACCGCCGCCAGCTATATTAAAATTATTAACCCCTAATTTAATCCCCCTACACCGCCGCCAGCTATATTAAATACATTAACCCCTAATCTAATCCCCCTAAAGTAATCACCTCTATTACTTTGCCCCAAAGTAACAGCTCTATTGCCAGCCCTTAAAAGGGCTTTTTGCGGAGCATTTCCCCAAAGTAATCAGCTCTTTTACCAGCCCTTAAAAGGGCTTTTTGCAGGGCATTGTCACAAAGTAATCAGCTCTTTTGCATCTAATCTAAATCCCCCTACACCGCCACCACCTATAATAAATGTATTACCCCCTAATCTAATCCCCCTACACTGCCGCCACCTATATTAAATGGATTAACCCCTAATCTAATCCCCCTACACTGCCGCCACCTATGTTAAATAGATTAACCCCTAATCTAATCCCCCTACACCGCCGCCAGCTATATTAACTATATTAACCCTAATTATATTAGGGTTAATATAGTTAATATAGTTATTATAGTATATATATATTAAGTATAATAACCCTATCTAACGCTAACACCCCTAACTAAATTCTTATTAAAATAAATCTAATTAATATTAATATTATTAATTAAAATATTCCTATTTAAATCTAAATACTAACCTATAAAATAAACCCTAAGATAGCTACAATGTAATTAATAATTACATTGTAGCTATTTTAGGGTTTATATTTATTTTACAGGTAACTTGGTATTTATTTTAACTAGGTACAATAGCTATTAAATAGTTAATAACTATTTAATAGCTACCTTGTTAAAATAATTACCAATTTACCTGTAAAATAAATCCTAACCTAAGTTACAAATACACCTACACTATCAATAACTTAAATAAACTACAAATATCTAAACTAAAATACAATTAAATACACTAAACTAAATTACAAAAAAAACAAACACTAAATTACAAAAAATAAAAAAAGATTACAAGAATTTTAAGCTAATTACACCTATTCAAAGCCCCCCAAAATAAAAAAAATTCTATAACCTAATCTAAATTACAAAACTTAACAGCTCTATTACCAGCCCTTAAAATAGCTTTTTGCGGGGCATGGCCCAAAGTAATCAGCTCTTTTGCCTGTAAAGAAAAACACAATACCACCCCCCAACATTACAACCCACCACCCACATACCCCTACTCTAAACCCACCCAAACCCCCCTTAAAAAAACCTAACACTAAGCCCCAGAAGATCTCCCTACCTTGAGTCGTCTTCACCCAGCCGGGCCGAACTCCTCATCCAATCCGGGCAATGTCTTCATCCAAGCGGCAAAGAAGAAGTCTTCCATCCCGGCGATGTCTTCATCCAAGTGGCAAAGAAGAAGTCTTCCATCCGGCGATGTCTTCATCCAAGCGGCAAAGAAGAGGTCCTCCATCTTCAATCTTCTTTCTTCAGCCCTCCGACGCGGAACATACATCTGGCACAACGACTGAACGACAAATGAAGTTTCCTTTAAATGACGTCATCCAAGATGGCGTCCCTCAAATTCCAATTGGCTGATAGGATTCTATCAGCCAATCGGAATTAAGGTAAGAAAATCTGATTGGCTGATTCAATCAGCCAATCAGATTCAAGTTCAATCCGATTGGCTAATCCAATCAGCCAATCAGATTGAGCTCGCATTCTATTGGCTGTTACCTGTCATACTAAGTGATTAATTACCCTAATTGCTGCAATTGTTTGATTTTTTATTGGCCAAACTCCCACTTCCAGATTCCAGTTATTTTGTTAACAATTGTTTTGCGGTTTCTTATTTGATCATTTCTGACTAGACCAATTAGACAGCAATATGTGGAAGCCTGCCATCCAATCCTCAGAGTTAAAATACAGGAAAGGGGGTCAATATAAACAATAAAAGTATATTGTAAAGTTTTCTTAATAAGCATAATTTAACACTTTATATTACAATCTCAAACATCACTAGTACTCATGGGCTATTGTTCTATTTGCTTCCACAAACCACCAGCAATATTCTGGAATTAGATGCATAGTGAAATGCTTTATGTTGAGAATCATGTATTATTTTATTCTGATGGTGGCAGTTATACAGGGAGTGCAGAATTATTAGGCAAGTTGTATTTTTGAGGATTAATTTTATTATTGAACAACAACCATGTTCTCAATGAACCCAAAAAACTCATTAATATCAAAGCTGAATAGTTTTGGAAGTAGTTTTAGTTTGTTTTTAGTTATAGCTATTTTAGGGGGATATCTGTGTGTGCAGGTGACTATTACTGTGCATAATTATTAGGCACTTAACAAAAAAACAAATATATACCCATTTCAATTATTTATTTTTACCATTGAAACCAATATAACATCTCAACATTCACAAATATACATTTCTGACATTCAAAAACAAAACAAAAACAAATCAGTGACCAATATAGCCACCTTTCTTTGCAAGGACACTCAAAAGCCTGCCATCCATGGATTCTGTCAGTGTTTTGATCTGTTCACCATCAACATTGCGTGCAGCAGCGTGAACCTGTAAAAATAACAGCTGTTGAAATTAAACAACTGAGGAGCTGTGCCTCCTACTGTCTGTAATGTTTTATTTAACTTTCAATAAAGTTGTTTGAAAAAAAAACAAAAAAAACATTGCGTGCAGCAGCAACCACAGCCTCCCAGACACTGTTCAGAGAGGTATACTGTTTTCCCTCCTTGTAAATCTCACATTTGATGATGGACCACAGGTTCTCAATGGGGTTCAGATCAGGTGAACAAGGAGGCCATGTCATTAGATTTTCTTCTTTTATACCCTTTCTTGCCAGCCAAGCTGTGGAGTACTTGGACGCGTGTGATGGAGCATTGTCCTGCATGAAAATCATGTTTTTCTTGAAGGATGCAGACTTCTTCCTGTACCACTGCTTGAAGAAGGTGTCTTCCAGAAACTGGCAGTAGGACTGGGAGTTGAGCTTGACTCCATCCTCAACCCGAAAAGGCCCCACAAGCTCATCTTTGATGATACCAGCCCCAAACCAGTACTCCACCTCCACCTTGCTGGCATCTGAGTCGGACTGGAGCTCTCTGCCCTTTACCAATCCAGCCACGGGCCCATCCATCTGGCCCATCAAGACTCACTCTCATTTCATCAGTCCATAAAACCTTAGAAAAATCAGTCTTGAGATATTTCTTGCCCAGTCTTGACGTTTCAGCTTGTGTGTCTTGTTCAGTGGTGGTCGTCTTTCAGCCTTTCTTACCTTGGCCATGTCTCTGAGTATTGCACACCTTGTGCTTTTTGGGCACTCCAGTGATGTTGCAGCTCTGAAATATGGCCAAACTGGTGGCAAGTGGCATCTTGGCAGCTGCACGCTTGACTTTTCTCAGTTCATGGGCAGTTATTTTGCGCCTTGCTTTTTCCACATGCTTCTTGCGACTCTGTTGACTATTTTGAATGAAACGCTTGATTGTTCGATGATCACGCTTCAGAAGCTTTGCAATTTTAAGAGTGCTGCATCCCTCTGCAAGATATCTCACTACTTTTTACTTTTCTGAGCCTGTCAAGTCCTTCTTTTGACCCATTTTGCCAAAGGAAAGGAAGTTGCCTAATAATTATGCACACCTGATATAGGGTGTTGATGTCATTAGACCACACCCCTTCTCATTACAGAGATGCACATCACCTAATATGCTTAATTGGTAGTAGGCTTTCGAGCCTATACAGCTTGGAGTAAGACAACATGCTTAAAGAGGATGATGTGGTCAAAATACTAATTTGCCTAATAATTCTGCACTCCCTGTACAGGGGTTGAACCCAAACCAATACATTAAGGTACATCCTACATCCTCAATGAGCTGAGGATAAGGGACAAAATAACTTGTCATTACCACTCTTCCTGTCTAGCCATGTCCCCAGACCAATTAGCCACACCTCTAGCCAGCCAACCACCCCACATGAAACACTGGCTGCCCCACCATGCTGACACCCATGAGTGCACCCACATGACTTATTCTCTGGATAAGCAATTGTCCTCCCATGCATTAATTGCTGGAACTACCAATGGGAGAAATCGTACTGAGTACTATTGGCTTAGTATAACTGTTGTACACCCTCCTATATTTAACTTTTACCATTCATCACGGCTAGATTAGAGTTTGTCGGTAAAGACCCGCGTAGCTAACGCCGGCTTTTTTCTGCCGCCACCATAAAAATAACTCTGGTATTGAGAGTCCACATAAAGGCTGCGTTTAGGCTCCAAAAAAGGAGCGTAGAGCATTTTTAACGCAACTTCAACTCTTGATACCAGAGTTGCTTACGGACGCGGCCAGCCTCAAAAATGTGCTCGTGCACGATTCCCCCATAGGAAACAATGCGGCTGTTTGAGCTGAAAATAAACCTAACACCTGCAAAAAAGCCGCGTTCAGCTCCTAACGCAGCCCCATTGTTTGCTATGCGTAAACACCTTCCTACGTCTGCACCTAACACCCTAACATGTACCCCGAGTCTAAACACCCCTAACCTTACACTTATTACCCCTTTCTGCCGCCTCCGCTATCGCTGACCCCTGCATATTTTTTTTAACCCCTAATCTGCCGCTCCGTATAACCCGCCGCTACTTACATTATCCCTATGTACCCCTAATCTGCTGCCCCTAACACCGCCGACCCCTATATTATATTTATTAACTCCTAATCTGCTCCCCACAACGTCGACTCCACCTGCCTACACTTATTAACCCCTAATCTGCAGACCGGACCTGAGCGCTACTATAATAAAGTTATTAACCCCCTAATCCGCCTCACTAACCCTATAATAAATAGGTATTAACCCCTAATCTGCCCTCCCTACATTGCCGACACCTAACTTCAATTATTAACCCCTAATCTGCCGGACCGGAGCTCACCGCTATTCTAATAAATTGTATTAACCCCTAAAGCTAAAGTCTAACCCTAACACTACACACCCCCCTAAATAAAATTAAATATAATTTTAATCTAACGAAATTAATTAACTCTTATTAAATAAATTATTCCTATTTAAAGCTAAATACTTACCTGTAAAATAAATCCTAATATAGCTACAATATAAATTATAATTTACATTGTAGCTATTTTAGGATTAATATTTATTTTACAGGTAACTTTGTATTTATTTTAACCAGGTACAATAGCTATTAAATAGCTAATAACTATTTAATAGTTACCTAGTTAAAATAATAACAAAATTACCTGTAAAATAAATCCTAACCTAAGTTAAAATTAAACCTAACACTATACTATCATTAAATTAATTAAATAAAATACCTACAATTACCTACAATTAAACCTAACACTACACTATCAATAAATTAATTAAATACAATATCTACAAATAACTACAATGAAATAAACTAACTAAAGTACAAAAAATAAAAAAGAACTAAGTTACAAAAAATAAAAAATATCTACAAACATAAGAAAAATATTACAACAATTTTAAACTAATTACACCTACTCTAAGCCCCCTAATAAAATAACAAAGACCCCCAAAATAACAAAATGCTCTACCCTATTCTAAATTACTAAAGTTCAACCCCCCTTAAATAAACCTAACACTAAGCCCCTGAAGATCTTCCTACCTTATCTTCACCATACCAGGTTCACCGATCCGTCCTGAAGAGCTCTTCCGATGTCCTGATCCAAGCCCAAGCGGGGGGCTTGAAGAGGTCCATGATCCGGCCTGAAGTCTTCATCCAAGCGGGAGCTGAAGAGGTCCATGATCCGGATGAAGTCTTCATCCAAGCGGGAGCTGAAGAGGTCCCATGATCCGGATGAAGTCTTCTATCAACGGTATCTTCAATCTTCTTTCTTCGGGAGCCATCATCTTCCATCCGACGCGGAACATCCTCTTCTCCCGACGCCTACTAGCCGAATGAAGGTTCCTTTAAGGGACGTCATCCAAGATGGCGTCCCTCGAATTCCGATTGGCTGATCAGCCAATAGAATGCAAGCTCAATCTGATTGCTGATCGGATCAGCCAATCGGATTGAACTTGATTCTGATTGGCTGATTCCATCAGCCAATCAGAATATTCCTACCTTAATTCTGATTGGCTGATAGAATCCTATCAGCCAATCGGAATTCGAGGGACGCCATCTTGCATGACGTCCCTTAAAGGAACCGTCATTCTTCAGTTGGACGTCGCCAGATGAAGATGGGTCCGCGTCGGAGGTCTACAGGATGGAGCCGGTCCTCATCGGATGAAGATAGAAGATGCCGCTTGGAAGATGATGGTTGCCGGTCCGGATCTACTCTTCTTCCCGGATAGGATGAAGACTTTGGAGCCTTTTCTGGGACCTCTTCAGCCACCGGATGATGGATCGCCAAGCCCCCCGCTTGGGGTTGGATTGAAGATTTTGGAGCCAGGACGGATCGGTGATACCTGGTGAGGTGAAGACAAGGTAGGATGATCTTCAGGGGCTTAGTGTTAGGTTTATTTAACGGGGGTTTGGGTTAGGTTAGGGGTATGTGGGTGGTGGGTTGTAATGTTGGGGGGGGTTATTGTATTTTTTTTTTACAGGCAAAAGAGCTGAACTTCTTGGGGCATGCCCCGCAAAGGGCCCTGTTCAGGGCTGGTAAGGTAAAAGAGCTTTGAACTTTAGTAATTTAGAATAGGGTAGGGCATTTTTTTATTTTGGGGGGTCTTTGTTATTTTATTAGGGGGCTTAGAGTAGGTGTAATTAGTTTAAAATTGTTGTAATATTTTTTTCTTATGTTTGTAAATATTTTTTTATTTTTTGTAACTTAGTTTCTTTTTTATTTTTTGTACTTTAGTTAGTTTATTTCATTGTAGTTATTTGTACATATTGTATTTAATTAATTTATTGATAGTGTAGTGTTAGGTTTAATTGTAGGTAATTGTAGGTATTTTATTTAATTAATTTAATGATAGTATAGTGTTAGGTTTAATTGTAACTTAGGTTAGGATTTATTTTACAGGTAATTTTGTAATTATTTTAACTAGGTAACTATTAAATAGTTCTTAACTATTTAATGCTATTGTACATGGTTAAAATAATTACAAAGTTGCCTGTAAAATAAATATTAATCCTAAAATAGCTACAATGTAATTATAATTTATATTATAGCTATATTAGGATTTATTTTACAGGTAAGTATTTAGTTTTAAATAGGAATAATTTATTTAATAAGAGTTAATTAATTTCATTAGATTAAAATTATATTTAATTTAGGGGGGTGTTAGTGTTAGGGTTAGACTTAGCTTTAGGGGTTAATACATTTATTAGAATAGCGGTGAGCTCTGGTCGGCAGATTAGGGGTTAATGTTTGAAGTTAGGTGTCGGCGATGTTAGGGAGGGCAGATTAGGGGTTAATACTATTTATTATAGGGTTAGTGATGCGGATTAGGGGTTAATAACTTTATTATAGTAGCGGTGCGGTCCGGTCGGCAGATTAGGGGTTAATAAGTGTAGGCAGGTGGAGGCGACGTTGTGGGGGGCAGATTAGGGATTAATAAATATAATATAGGGGTCGGCGGTGTTAGGGGCAGCAGATTAGGGGTACATAGCTATTATGTAGGTGGCGGCGCTTTGCGGTCGGCAGATTAGGGGTTAATTATTGTAGGTAGTTGGCGGCGACGTTGTGGGGGGCAGATTAGGGGTTAATAAATATAATACAGGGGTCGGCGGTGTTAGGGGCAGCAGATTAGGGGTACACTAAGTTTAACGTAGGTGACTGTCGGCCGATTAGGGGTTTAAAAAAATGTAATCGAAGTGGCGGCGATGTGGGGGGACCTCGGTTTAGGGTACATAGGTAGTTTATGGGTGTTAGTGTACTTTAGAGTACAGTAGTTAAGATCTCTTATAGAACCGGCGTTAGCCCAGAAAGCTCTTAACTAAGACTTTTTTCTGCGGCTGGAGTTTTGTCGTTAGATTTCTAACGCTCACTTCAGACACGACTCTAAATACCGGAGTTAGAAAGATCCCATTGAAAAAGATAGGATACGCAAATGACGTAAGGGGATCTGCGGTATGGAAATAGTCGCGGCTGAAAAGTGAGCGTTGGACCCTTTTTTGAGTGACTCCAAATACCGGAGTTAGCCTAAAACCAGCGTTAGGAGCCTCTAACGCTGGTTTTCACGGCTAACGCCAAACTCCAAATCTAGGCCTTAGTACATATCATTGCATATGAATGCACCAACAATATTGAAAAAAATGAAAAAATACTGATGAAATTTGTCAGTATTCATTTGTTTTCCTAAAATCACCTTGAAGGGGTTAAATACTAACTAATCTAATAGTAAGATAAGTGTTGCGGCTCCCAGGCACTGCACTAAAGCAGAAGGTCCTACAGGGGAAATCGTTTTCACCTGTAGATTAGGATATTTTATATTTGTTTAATAAAACTTAATGTAGATGTTCTATGAACATTCAGTCTTCATTTAGTTTAAAACTGAATATTGAATACTGCAGCCAAAGAATTTCCCTGAATTTCCCCGAAAGATTTGGACAAATCAAATTTTTTTGGGGTGCACAAGTCTAGTTCATATAAACTACTGTATACTTATTTTACCTGTATATGTGGCTGAAGTCACCAATTTAAGAAAAACTAAATAAATCAGCAGCCGTTGTTTGACTGCTTTTACCTAAGCAATGAATGTGGTCTCAAATGTGATCAAAGAGAATGTCTGGATTTTGTCAGATAATACAATCACTTTGGAACACAGGCTGATATATGAAAAGAATAAATGCTTATATATTATTTGTTAATATGGTTTATACACACATAATTAACACATAAATATTGCTGCCCATCGCTGTGCTACTTACCCCCTTCGCTGCGCTAAGGTTCTGTGCTGTGTATGACGGCATCAGAATGAGGCTCCCATTGGAGCCTAAGGAAGCATACTACTTCCATGCAATGTGAATGTGAGGTCGCGTTCGCATTGCATCTAACTTGTAATACCAGCACACATTGGCGTGCACTGGTATTACTCAGTTGAGCGCAAATATTGCTTTAGCATAAAACATTTAACATTCATTCATCATCCTAAGAAAGAAAACCATTTGCTTGTTAAATAAATGCCTGTACCATCAATGCACCTGTTTCTAGCAAGTAATTTATATTAATCTGCTCCATGATGTAGAACAAAACATTTCACAAACCTTTGCAAGTTTACAGAAAATTAGCATCATATTATTTAATAAAACTTAAACCTGTTTTTTCCTTATACAGCCAAAGTCATCTTAGTATATTTGCTTTTTAATTAGTTTAGGGGGTTTAACATCTGGTTTCAATACTTCTGTTGGACTAAACCCCTGAGTTATAAGAGTTAATAAATATCATACATTAATCATAATGTAGAAGCCAATTATTAAATGTGTTTGGTTTGACATTGACAATTAAAGGTGGTTAACAATTAAAAATTCACTAGCATAAAATCTTTGGCAGATGTGCCAATTATTACTTATACTCACAGGACTCATTTTTAGGTGTTGTTGAATGCAAATTAAGTGAGAGAACCAATGTAAAGTAGCAATATAATAATAATAATTGTAAGCATGTTCCTGCATTATGATTTAGGGATCTGAAGTTTATAAACAATACATTACACACACACGGATAATGCCAGGAGAATGTATGAATTCAGGTATGTTACATCATCAAGGTGTTATCTAACTTTGTGTATACAAAACTGGCACAAATAAAGTAAAAAAGCAGGGCTGGAAAAATCAATGAACACCTAGGTAGTCATAGCACATAACCTTTGTCAGTATGGATGTTTGAATAGAGTAACCATATCTATAGTATAACCCTAGCATGTTATTTAATTGCACCTTCCAATATATGTGCAATAAAGAAGAGCTGCTTTTGCCTTTTTTTTTTGTGACTCTAATAAGTATCCATCACAAAATCCCTGTTGCTAATCTTGGAACAGGTAGCTTGCAAGGTACAATCTATATAAAGGTTTATTGGCTTTCCGTTTTATACATGGCATAGGAAATAGAGGGAGTAGTACCCAACTGGCAATGCGTGAAACAGATTAAATTGATTCTCACATCAATATAAATAATGATATACAATGACAGTGTTAGCATTAAGTGCACAGAGCGCATGTACAATAAAGCAGCACATTAAACACAAGCAATGGACTGTGTCTTGCACACACAGCAGATAGTGTAAATTAAACATGCATATAAGGAACAGTCGTACTTGTGTTAGGCTATTATTTAATATAAATGTATCATTTTCATTTATATGGTTACATGCAGTTTTAGTTTTCAAATCACTGATGCTAACGTATCCTTGTATATCAACATATAATTATATGATATGTTATATATTTACCTCAACGTGGCTGCCAACATAGATATCAGTGAGTTTGCCCCCTTTTGGATGTCAGTAACACACACAATAATTTAACTTCTTCAAGTCAGTAACACAGATTAGTGTGTAAGTGATTTTACCAGATTAGAATTCACTAAACATACAAAAGAATGACTTAATCCCTTTGTAGCTTTCTTGATTTGTATGTAGTGTCCACTCCATAGAATGTCCAGCACTCAAACAAAACACAGTGGTGTTGATCACCTGCACTAATCAAGTCCCTAATCACTAACAACAAAAGGCGAGCGCACCATCCTCATTACTTTTGATTTTATCACAAGCCTGCAAGCTCACATATACACAAGTATGGAGCTAGTGTTAGGTACTTAACTGAGCACACTGCTGACTTTTATCTTTGCACCTACGTTGCGCATATTACTGGCCCATTATAAAGTTGTCAGCCACCCACTAAGCTGTGAAAGCACTGCCAAGTTCAGTGTTGTCTCCCTTTCTGATGGCAGCCAATCTGGTTTCTCCCTATGAATCCTGTGGGTGGCAGTGTCCATTTGTCCCCCTGGAGATATCTGTTTGAGGGGTGACACAAACGGGGCCAAATTATCAAGCTCCGTTTGGAGCTTGATGCCTCTGTTTCTTCGCAAGCCTTCAGGCTCACCGGAAACAGCAGTTAAGGAAGCAGCGGTCTAAAGACTGCTGCTCCATAACTTGTCTGCCTGCTCTGAGGCTGCGGACATCAATCCTATACAATCAGGCTGATTGACACCCCCTGCTAGTGACCGATTGACCTCAAATCTGCAGGAGGCGGCATTGCACAGTTAGTTCTGGTGAACTGTTTGTGCAATGCTAAATGTTGACAGTGTATGCTGTCAGTATTCAGCGATGTCTGTCGGACATGATACGCTGCAGCGTATCATGTCGGACAGACATTGATAAATCGGCCCCAAAGAGATAAAAAAAAAAACACCTAAGAGTCTAGTGTGCTAAATATATTGTGTTTGATAAATACAGTATCCTTTATCCCCTCCACATTGGAATTCTTGTCACAGCCTCTTGGGTCAGTTTGTAACCACTATGAGATCCTGTTCGTTTTCTGGGTGTCCTGACGTTCTGTAAAATAAGCACTCTGATAAATTGTGCTACCAAAACCCTTGTTTGAGCTAATCGTGTTTTTATATGTGTTTAACTCGGTGCAAAGTACCTATTATTTACATTTAAGAATAACTTCTACAGAAACTTAAAGGGACATTAAACACTTCATGTATTTGTATAAAAAATATCCTTTGTCCTAAGATCCCAAGAAAGGCCAAAATGTAAAATCTGTAAATGCTGCAAATTGGATAAACCAGCTATTTAGATTGCAGCATTTGTAGATTACATGCTTTGCTTTTTGACCACTTAAAGGGACATTAAACCCAAATGATTTCATAATCCATATAGAGAAAACAATTTTAAACAACATTCCAATTTACTTCTATTATCTAATTTGCTTAAATCTTTAGATATCCTTTGTTGAACAAATAGCAATGCACATGGGTGAGCCAATCACATGAGGCATCTATGTGCAGCCACCAATCAACAGCTACTGAGCCTATCTAGATATGCTTTTCAGCAAAGGATATCAAAAGAGTGAAAAGCATTAGCTAATAGAAGTAAATTAGAACGTTGTTTATATACTCTTTTAAATCATGAAAGAAAAATGTGGGTTTCATTTCCCTTTAAAAGCAAGAGGTGTTTAATATAGTTTTAAATAAGGCCCAAACAGGAATATCAAAACCTGGGACTGGGACTCTATAAATTGTGTATAATCCTCCTTGAAATGTAAGATGTACCTCTTGTATTAGAGGTTATAGAATGTTAGCAGGGTTACTTTGTTTTATGTGTCACTTGTTTTCTATATGCAATGTATTGTATACTTTTATCTGCTATGCCTCTCTCCTGAGTGCTATTCTTTACAATTGTAGAGCTGCCAGAAATAAAATACTTTAGATTGTCTTTGGTCTATCATAAAAAAATTGTTTTACTGTTTTATCTTTTTACTATGGCTGGTTTCACCTATGAATTTACAATTGTGCCTTCCGTATAATCTCAGACACTAATCATCTAATTTACCCTAATTTTTTTTGTGTGACAAATTAGTCATTTTCTTATTTTTTTTATCATATAATATGTTGTAGTTAACATACAAAACATTATGGGGTCAGATTACAAGTGGAGAGTTTTATAATGTTATTTAATGCTTCCACTAGAGAGTTAACTGCGCTAGAAGTACGTAAGCTTTTTTTGCGTGCCAGGTTGCCCTCATATTATGAGTTGAAAGTAAACTGTTTGCACTTGCAAAAAAAACCCAACAACTTAGAATATCCCGCTCGCCAATAACCTATTCCCCCATTGAAATCAATGGAACAAAAAAGTAAAAAAAAACAACCTAAATGCGCTCAAACCGATCCCATATGCTCAAGTGCGCTAAATCCGACATGAAAATATGAATATTTCACATTACAATGTTCTTCAAATTGAAGAATTTGTTCTATTTATTCCTAAATACATATTTCTATATAAATATCGGATGGGTTTTTGGTACAATATGTATTTAAACCTTTATATATATAAATAATTATACATAGATATTGATATTTATCTAGGATATATTATATATATATATAAAAAATAACTCATTGTGTAGTACATTAACAAAAACTAGACAGGCCCAGAGGCTTGTTTTCCCACAGAAAACATCTGAATTAAATTTTTTCCAATGCAGCAAAGTATTCTGGGTAAGATATGCAAATTAAGTACACAATGACACACCTTTTTACTTCAGTCTGCTTTTCAGCAGGTTCTCTTTTACGCCAATGTATCGCTGGTCGCACAGCTTATAAACTTAGCTAGGGTTAGTGCAGTGATTCATAACCATCCCAGGACAGACTGTTTTGTGGTTATTGCCACTCATCAGCTGGGAGAAGGTTAGAATCACTGCTGCGTGAAGTTGATTCCATGCAGAATGCAACAACATTTTAAATTAGGGGGAGATAAAAGGCGAGTTTAAAATCCTCCACTACGCACAAAATATAGAAAAAATAACTCATTGTGGAGTTCATTAACAAATCTAGACAGGCCCAGAGGCTTGTTTTCCCACAGAAAACCTCTGAATTACATTTTTTCCAATGCAGCAAAGTATTCTGGGTAAGATATGCAAATTAAGTACACAATGACACACCTTTTTACTTCAGTCTGCTTTTCAGCAGGTTCCCTTTACGTCAAAGTATCGCTGTTCACACAGCTTATAAACTTAGCTATGGTTAGTGCAGTGATTCATAACCATCCCAGGACAGACTGTTTCGTGGTTATTGCCACTCATCAGCTGGGAGAAGGTTAGAATAATCACGAAGCAGGTGTGTCATTGTGTACTTAATTTGCATATCTTACCCAGAAAACTTTGCTGCATTGGAAAAAATGTAATTCAGAGGTTTTCTGTGGGAAAACAAGCCTCTGGGCCTGTCTAGATTTGTTAATGGACTACACAATGAGTTATTTTTTCTATATTTTGTTCGTACTGGAGGATTTTAAACTCGCCTTTTATCTCCCCCTAATTTAAAATGTTGTTGTATTCTGCCTGGAATCAACTTCACCCAGCAGTGATTCTAACCTTCTCCCAGCTGAAGAGTGGCAATAACCACGAAATAGTCTGTCCTGGGATGGCTATGAATCACTGCACTAACCCTAGCTAAGTTTATAAGCTGTGTGAACAGTGATACTTTGGCGTAAAGGGAACCTGCTGAAAAGCAGACTGAAGTAAAATGGTGTGTCATTGTGTACTTAATTTGCATATCTTACCCAGAATACTTTGCTGCATTGGAAAAAATGTAATTCAGAGGTTTTCTGTGGGAAAACAAGCCTCTGGGCCTGTCTAGATTTGTTAATGAACTACACAATGAGTTATTTTTTCTATATTTTGTGCGTAGTGGAGGATTTTAAACTCGCCTTTTATCTCCCCCTAATTTAAAATGTTGTTGTATATATATATTTAAAAATAATTAGAACATATTCTATGTGCAGAACATAGGAATGTGAAATGATTTTATAGTAAATACATAGTTAAAACCATTATTAAAAATAAATATTGCGGGGGGGCGGAGCCAACTACTAAGGCAGCAGGACGTGCTTTCTGCAGCTCTGAGCTCTCAAATATAATTTTCTAGATTAATTTATATCAAAAGAGCTCAAAAAGTATTGGGATTTATCTGAGAACCAGCTGTATTGGTCCTACACATAAAGACACTAAAGGATTCTCTCTTTTGGGACTATAACTTTGATATCCCTTTTCAACCTTACCACGTGTTACTGCTGCAACTAAATACAAAAAGCCTTACCGATATGGAGTCTCTGGAAGCCTGGGAACAACGCACCCAGCAACTCTTAGAAAGGCATTTTCGAAGTATGCAGGAGGACATAAAGTCGCTACTTTTTGCCTTTATCTCGCCATTGACTCACGCAACAGAGAGATCGGAACCCCAGGAGGCCACATCAGAGCCGAAGCACTCTTACATTAAAGTAGCCCAGACTATGGGGCTGTACGAGGCACAGCAGAAGATAGAGCCCAAAGAGGAGATAGAGCAAATTGCCTGGCCATCTAAACAACAGCTACCACTCTGGAGAAGAGGTGAGCCGCAGGCCGTGGGAGGGATAGACAGAATAGAGACGGATAGCCCCTTACCAGTGATGGCGAAACCATCAGACACCCGCGAGCATTGCAGCTCCTCACAGCCACCTAATATCCTTGCAGACCCTGCACAGTATACTGTCGTCCAACTGGATGCTGGATCTGTGATAGTCGCCCAGAGCGCGGATAGGCTAAAGGTAACTAGGAGCCCTCATTCTGATTGCGGTCACCAACCTAACTGCATACCCAGAGAAACGACCAGCATTTTCAGAGCAGCTGGCCTTAGTGGAGGGTCGCGGGTCCCGGCAACTGCAGAACATACCCACATGGTCAATAGATCAGCTCTGAGGCAACATCTCACCCCTGGACATTGCTCGAGCACTATCGCAGGAACCACCAGATTGAGCCATGTACCCCTGAGGGAGGTAGGAGATACCGCTAACCCGCTTGTGACCCTGCGGGATATCCTGGTTCCTCAGAAAGTTGGTATTGGGTAACAGACTAGTGGCTTGTACTAAAGCCCCCTTGTTACCTTTTGACTTAACTTTTACCCTGATAACCCTCCTATTGGTGGATTGACACGGACAGCTTCCTCTCCTTCAGTTAATACCAAGTTATTCATGGTGCATATTATAAGACTATTCGATGAGTTTTCCTTCGTTTGTTTTACTTCTGTTGCCCCAGGCCTGTATTAACTATTTATATTTGGGAATCACTACTTGGGGATATACATAGACTATAGGTATAATGGCAACAGTCTTAGAGGCATAAAAGCCCCAATATCTCTATAGTTTTTATTGCTTTGTTTCTATGTTTGATGTTAATCTTGATATGGAATACCTACTATGCCTTGCATTTTCATATGCTCCTGATGTTATTTTAGTGGCATTGTTGTCAATAAGGGATTAAGGGTTAATGACTGGAATATTTCATTCCTATACACAGGACAGCTTACACCTATATTGCTCTCCAACTATTTCAATTGATCTATTTGGTTTTACAGTTTCCTCAATGTGTCGCTTTGGTTTCTCTGACATTATAACACAGTTTATTGCTGTTGGGAATGTGTGAGTCAGAAATTAGGCAGTTTAAATACTCCGTTGAATATAGAACCTGTACAGTACTATTAGCTCATAATGATCACCCTCTTACCGTCCCCCCTTATGCTTGGCTACTAATATTGGTTATACCATATGGAGTGTGATGTTCACATGTTCTCCCCCTAATAAGGTCTACATTATTTACACTACACATTTAGGCTCATGGGCATGCTGGATCTTAATGCTTACTCTCTATATTATACCTCTAAACATTTTTAGACATAGTTCAAGATATATACCCTACCCTCACAAGACTATGCCACTATTATAGCTATCGCACACCTCACTGCTAAGCATTCAACATCATAGCTCCAAAGGGATAGTATTCATATAACCATACCCAGTGTGTATATTATAGCAGCTTTAGCAGTTCACTCTTAGACCTACATTAATTGGGTACGCACATCTGCTGACCTATGTCACATCTCTATGTACTGTGGGAACCCTAACTAGCTAGCGTTAGGCTATATAATGCTCAAAGTAATTTTAGAGGCTCATTTAGTTTCTACTCAGTTTTTATAGTTCATTAGAGTTCCTGGACCTCTTAAACAATTCCTTACCCATCCGGAATCTCCTCTCTCATAATTTAATGGCCATCATCTATAATGTTTGAACATCTGATGTGGGTCACTTAGTTTATGCTGCTCTATGTCTATCTGTTGTTATAGATATCACACTGTAATATATGCTTATACCTAGTAGGAGGGGCATGTACTGATTTTTATAGTTCATTATGTCTGTATTAGCTTTAAAATTCCACTCTTCTATGTAATGAGTATTTTCATCCTCCTCCTTTGAGTCCTCCTCCTCATATAATTAAATAGCCCTTTAGCCTACACCTCTATAACGTATATAGCTCCAGGAAGATTGTCCTCCGACTAACATCTTCTCTACATACTCTTCACGCTATTCTACTCTTATGCATTTTTGGTCCCTGCATACAATTTACCTAGGCACCATACTAATATTTAAGCTCCTGAAGCTAGTATTTACCTTATTGGAGGTGCAACACCCTACTCTCTTCAGCTAGTATATATACCCTTGTTTTTATTTTTATGCTAATCACCTGTTACTATATAGTTTAATCAGCTTGATTCTTATCCATATGTCAGGGTCTCTAATTGTGCTGGCCTCAGCTCCCGGTGAAACCATATTCTTTTATTTTAACATTAGCTTAGTTAGTAACTTTAAATTACACATATTCTATAGTATGCATACCACTTCTCTATAATTTATCTGACATGAGTATTTTATCTGACATGAGTATTTTCATCCTCCTTCTTTGAGTCCCCTACCTCATATAATTAAATAGCCCTTTAGCCTACACCTTTATAACATCTCCCCTTTATTATAAGCGGCTTTGGTCCGCTGCTCCCCCCCCCCCTTATTTACAGGCCTATGGGAGGCCTGATAACAGCCAACTCCCTACCTCTTACTTTTATTTAATTTCTAGAATGCCTTTATTGCAGAGTGGGGACCATTAGTTTTCAGTTACAAAATAAAAAAAAAATGAGGCATCTATATATGTTCCAGTCACAAGTTTTTTTATTTACAGTTTTACATTTCATATTAGAGATCACAATGGTAGCATTATAACTTATGTTCACCCTTATTCTTCTGTCTTTGACCTAGCTACTTATCTCATGCCACTGATCCCAACTTCCATATATGTATGGCACTACTATGGATGGGACACTGTGATAACAAATACTATTCTAGCACACCAATGTCTTAATTGATTCTTGTTTACTCTTCTTATGTGAAATGTATAAGTTTTTTTTTCTGTATCTACTGTTCTGTGCCTGGATATATGCTTTGTGTTGTTAATTTTCAATGCCTCAATAAAAATTATTTTCAACAAAAAAAAAAATAATATTGCATAAATATGTTTTTTTATGTTTTCATCTACTTAATTGCAAAGGGCTTCAATTCACTTATATATATATATATATATATATATATATATATATATATATATATATATATATATATATATATATATATATATATATATATAATACCGTCCCTTTATCACAGGATATACCCTCCCAAGGTCGCCTGCCTGGGTGCAGTAATGTCACAGATATCTCCAATATAAATAACTGCACTCTCAGGTCTTTCGTGAATGTGAGAACAGCAAAGTCTCTTTTTTATTGTAACGTTTTCAAGGAACAAGTCCCCTTCATCAGCATAACAAACGTGTCAAATACAGCTTATATTTATACCAACATATAAATTGCATCAAGGAAAAATACCTGTGTACCTCTAGTGCCCCAGAATAAACCGCCAAACACTCGTGTATGGAGCGCAATTTGCGTTCCAGTGATTTGCAACCGGAAGTATCTCATATCACATGACTTCCGGTCGATAATATTTTACATTATCCGTGTAAATTATATTCGATTCTCAGATCACAATCTTTTTTATGTGTGAAATGTGTGTAATAAAGTTTTTTTATCCAGAAAACTTTGCTGCATATAGCTGCAAATAGCTGCCACCCACCAGCTCTACTCAAAGGAATCATTAAATCACAAATGATATGAGTAATACGTAACAACACAAGTAAAGCTACAGGGGTCTCCCAACTTCAATACATGAAGGACAAATTCATACAACGGGGGTACAAAAAAAGTACAATAGATGAGATTTTACAAGAAGTACTACCGCATACACAAGAGACTCTTATATACAAAGGCCTAGATTTAGAGTTTGGCGGTAGCCGTGAAAACCAGCGTTAGAGGCTCCTAACGCTGGTTTTAGGCTACCTCCGGTATTTGGAGTCACTCAAAAAAGGGTCTAACGCTCACTTTTCAGCCGCGACTTTTCTATACCGCAGATCCCCTTACGTAAATTGCGTATCCTATCTTTTCAATGGGATTTTTCTAACTCCGGTATTTAGAGTCGTGTCTGAAGTGAGCGTTAGAATTCTAACGACAAAACTCCAGCCGCAGAAAAAAGTCAGTAGTTAAGAGCTTTCTGGGCTAACGCTGGTTTATAAAGCTCTTAACTACTGTACTCTAAAGTACACTAACACCCATAAACTACCTATGTACCCCTAAACCGAGGTCCCCCCACATCGCCGCAACTCGATTAAATTTTTTTAACCCCTAATCTGCCGACCGCCAACTACATTATGCTTATGTACCCCTAATCTGCTGCCCCTAACACCGCCGACCCCTATATTATATTTATTAACCCCTAATCTGCCCCCCACAACGTCACCGCCAGCTACCTACACTTATTAACCCCTAATCTGCCGTCCGCACGCCGCCGCCAGCTACATTATCCCTATGTACCCCTAATCTGCTGCCCTAACATCGCCGACACCTATATTATATTTATTAACCCCTAACCTGCCCCCCACAACGACGCCGCTACCTACCTAAAATAATTAACCCCTAATCTGCCGACCGCAAAAAGCCGCCAGCTACATTATAGCTATGTACCCCTAATCTGCTGCCCCTAACACCGCCGACCCCTATATTATATTTATTAACCCCTAAACTGCCCTCCCTAACATCGCCGACACCTAACTTCAATTATTAACCCCTAATCTGCCGACCGAATCTCGCCGCTATTCTAATAAATGTATTAACCCCTAAAGCTAAGTCTAACCCTAACACTAACACCCCCCTAAATTAAATATAATTTTAATCTAACGAAATTAATTAACTCTTATTAAATAAATTATTCCTATTTAAAGCTAAATACTTACCTGTAAAATAAATCCTAATATAGCTACAACATAAATTATAATTATATTATAGCTATTTTAGAATTAATATTTATTTTACAGGTAACTTTGTATTTATTTTAACCAGGTACAATAGCTATTAAATAGTTAAGAACTATTTAATAGCTAAATTAGTTAAAATAATTACAAATTTACCTGTAAAATAAATCCTAACCTAAGTTACAATTAAACCTAACACTACACTATCAATAAATTAATTAAATAAAATACCTACAATTACCTACAATTAAACCTAACACTACACTATCAATAAATAAATTAAATACAATACCTACAAATAACTACAATGAAATAAACTAACTAAAGTACAAAAAATAAAAAAGAACTAAGTTACAAAAAAATAAAAAAATATTTACAAACATAAGAAAAATATTACAACAATTTTAAACTAATTAAACCTACTCTAAGCCCCCTAATAAAATAACAAAGCCCCCCAAAATAAAAAAATGCCCTACCCTATTCTAAATTACTAAAGTTCAAAGCTCTTTTATCTTACCAACCCTGAGCAGGGCCCTTTGCGGGGCATGCCCCAAGAAGTTCAGCTCTTTTGCCTGTAAAAAAAAACATACAATACCCCCCCCCAACATTACAACCCACCACCCACATACCCCTAATCTAACCCAAAACCCCCCTTAAATAAACCTAACACTAAGCCCCTGAAGATCATCCTACCTTGTCTTCACCATACCAGGTTCACCGATCCGTCCTGGCTCCAAAATCTTCATCCAACCAAAGCGGGGGCTGGTGATCCATCTTCCGGCGGCTGAAGAGGTCCAGAAGAGGCTCCAAAGTTTTCATCCTATCCGGGAAGAAGAGTAGATCCGGACCAGCAACCATCATCTTCCAAGCGGCATCTTCTATCTTCATCCGATGAGGATCGGCTCCATCCTGAAGACCTGATCGGAACAGCCAATAGAATGCGAGATTGGATCAGCCAATCGGATTGAACTTGATTCTGATTGGCTGATTCCATCAGCCAATCAGAATATTCCTACCTTAATTCCGATTGGCTGATAGAATCCTATCAGCCAATCGGAATTCGAGGGACGCCATCTTGGATGACGTCCCTTAAAGGAACCGTCATTCTTCAGTTGGACGTCGCCAGATGAAGATGGGTCCGCGGTGGAGGTCTTCAGGATGGAGCCAGTCCTCATCGGATGAAGATAGAAGATGCTGCTTGGAAGATGATGGTTGCCGGTCCGGATCTACTCTTCTTCCCGGATAGGATGAAGACTTTGGAGCCTCTTCTGGACTTCTTCAGTGGATGTCTAGCTCCTGCTTGGGTTGGATGAAGATATCGGAGCCAGGACGGATCGGTGTGATACCCGGTGAGGTGAATACAAGGTAGGATGATCTTCAGGGGCTTAGTGTTAGGTTTATTAAAGGGGGATTTGGGTTAGATTAGGGGTATGTGGGTGGTGGGTTGTAATGTTGGGGGGGGTATTGTATGTTTTTTTTTACAGGCAAAAGAGCTGAACTTCTTGGGGCATGCCCGCAAAGGGCCCTGTTCAGGGCTGGTAAGGTAAAAGAGCTTTGAACTTTAGTAATTTAGAATAGGGTAGGGCATTTTTTTGTTTTGGGGGGCTTTGTTATTTTATTAGGGGGCTTAGAGTAGGTGTAATTAGTTTAAAATTGTTGTAAGATTTTCCTTATGTTTGTAAATATTTTTTTATTTTTTGTAACTTAGTTCTTTTTTATTTTTTGTACTTTAGTTAGTTTATTTCCTTGTAGTTATTTGTAGATATTGTATTTAATTAATGTATTGATAGTGTAGTGTTAGGTTTAATTGTAGGTAATTGTAGATATTTTATTTAATTAATTTAATGATAGTGTAGTGTTAGGTTTAATTGCAACTTAGGTTAGGATTTATTTTACAGGTAATTTTGTTATTATTTTAACTAGGTAACTATTAAATAGTTCTTAACTATTTAATAGCTATTGTACCTGGTTAAAATAATTACAAAGTTACCTGTAAAATAAATATTAATCCTAAAATAGCTATAATATAATTATCATTTATAGTGTAGCTATATTAGGATTTATTTTACAGGTAAGTATTTAGCTTTAAATAGGAATAATTTATTTAATAAGAGATAATTAATTTCGTTAGATGTAAATTATATTTAATTTAGGGGGGTGTTAGTGTTAGGGTTAGACTTAGCTTTAGGGGTTAATACATTTATTAGAATAGCGGTGAGCTCCAGTCGGCAGATTAGGGGTTAATAATTGAAGTTAGGTGTCGGCGATGTTAGGGAGGGCAGATTAGGGGTTAATACTATTTATTATAGGGTTAGTGAGGCGGATTAGGGGTTAATAACTTTATTATAGTAGCGCTCAGGTCCGCTCAGCAGATTAGGGGTTAATAAGTGTAGGCAGGTGGAGGCGACGTTGTGGGGGGCAGATTAGGGGTTAATAAATATAATATAGGGGTCGGCGATGTTAGGGCAGCAGATTAGGGGTACATAGGGATAATGTAAGTAGCGGCGGTTTACGGAGCGGCAGATTAGGGGTTAATAATAATATGCAGGGGTCAGCGATAGCGGGGTCGGCAGATTAGGGGTTAATAAGTGTAAGGTTAGGGGTGTTTAGACTCGGGGTACATGTTAGAGTGTTAGGTGCAGACGTAGGTGTTTCCGCATAGCAAACAATGGGGCTGCGTTAGGAGCTGAACGCGGCTTTTTTGCAGGTGTTAGGTTTTTTTTCAGCTCAAACAGCCCCATTGTTTCCTATGGGGGAATCGTGCACGAGCACGTTTTTGAGGCTGGCCGCGTCCGTAAGCAACTCTGGTATCGAGAGTTGAAGCTGCGTTAAATATGCTCTACGCTCCTTTTTTGGAGCCTAACGCAGCCTTTATGTGGACTCTCAATACCAGAGTTATTTTTATGGTGCGGCCAGAAAAAAGCCAGCGTTAGCTTTTCGGGTCGTTACGGACAAAACTCTAAATCTAGCCGAAAGAAAATACAACAGAACCATCAAACAGGCTCATAATGGTGACTACATTTTCACCCAACACCACTGAGGCTGGCAACATCCTGAGAAGACATTGGCCAGTGGTACAATCAGATCCCAAATTAAGATTTGCACACAACCTTACACCCATGATTGCATACCGGAGGGGCACCAATCTAAGAGATCTCCTGGTAAAAACAGATCCTAAAAGATGCTACCTGAACAAAGAAAAGATCAACATTAAAGGCTCATACAGATGCTTAGGCTGTACCACGTGTAACGGCCTGATAACCACCAAAACATTCCATCATCCGCACACCAATCAAGTGTACCACATTAAGCATTCCTTATCGTGTAACACAACACATGTAATCTACCTACTCTTTTGCCCATGTGCCCGGTTCTACATTGGAAAGACCAGTGGCACATTACGTGAAAGGATGGCCAACCATAGGCGGGCAATACGAGTGGCACTTGATACAGGGGAGTCTGACCAACCTGTAGCCAGACACTGTGCACAAAGACAACATCAGGTATCCAGCATAAGATACATTCTAATTGATCATATCCCCCAGCTGGAAAGAGGAGGAGATAGCAATAAAGCCCTACTCAGGAGAGAGGCAGAATGGATGTACAGATTAGGAATGATACATCCAGGGGGGCTTAACTCGGCACCAGACTTCAAGGCACTGATATAGGTAGGAGATACAAACTAGGGTACGCCATTATGGTATTGTGCACCACATCACGGAGGGATAGGGACACAGGCCCCATGGGGGGCAGTTCCCCAGTCATACTCCGATGATCTGAGTAAGGGGAGACACGATAGTGACTTCCACTACTCATTGGATAAGACACATACCAGGCAAGTTACCAACATACATCCCCTCCCAAAACCTACATAGACAGTAGCCAACATGAATAGAAAGAAACTACAAACATGGACACTATCCAAATATAAGAAGGAAGGAACGAAATAAAACACAGCCTAAGGAATACAAGAATGGAGTGCAAAGTAACAAAGATCTGATACACAGGAGTTTAGAAGAAAAGCTAACCCTTAGATGTGAAAATTCTGGAGAACCCTCACATGAGTTAACTTTTGAAAAATATACAAGGATCATAAAAACTATCGAACATACAGAAAATGGTGATAATTAACCAATATCATGATGGTATCTCTATATATATTAAGTACAGATAGCAAAATTTGATTCAACAATTATATGCAGATAGCATATATGTAAATATTTAATATTGTGTTTAAAGTTATTTTATTATTTTATCTCTGGGCACACATGATCAGTAATTAGAACAAGTTGATCAAGATTGACTTGTGATAATTACTCAATGTGCAGTAGAAACAAATATGTATATAGTGGGGATAGTAACAATTTATGCAAGACATAGTTTGGTAAACTTTCAGGATAGGGGACAACAATAGGTAACCGGTATAACAGACAGTAAACACTATGCCTCAATAAATAATATAAAGCAGGGAGCGGAAGATCTTAGACTCCTTATATATGGCGTAACAGGGTTACCAAGACAACCCCCAGATAAACAACTGGTCATAAAATAGCCGGTACATGCATTTGTATAGGAGGCCATACTAGTATGCACAGAGCAATAACCCACAAATATTCACAATATACACTATGCACATCATAGATTGATAAGTTAATGCAGAGATAAAGTAGCTGCATATACGTAATAAGTCTAAAACAAAAGCTTTCGATGAGAGATAAAAAGACTGAACATTAGGCTAGCAACAACACTTGAAGAAAGTCACAGGGATAAAAAAAACTTTATTACACACATTTCACACATAAAAAAGATTGTGATCTGAGAATCGAATATAATTTACACGGATAATGTAAAATATTATAGACCTTAAGTCATGTGATATGAGACACTTCCGGTTGCAAATCACTGGAACGCAAATTGCGCTCCATACACGAGTGTTTGGCGGTTTATTCTGGGGCACTAGAGGTACACAGGTATTTTTCATTGATGCAATTTATATGTTGGTATAAATATAAGCTGTATTTGACACGTTTGTTATGCTGATGACGGGGACTTGAAAATGTTACAATAAAAAAGAGACTTTGCTGTTCTCACATTCACCAAAAACCTGAGAGTGCAGTTATTTATATTGGAGATATATATATATATATATATATATATATACACACACACATATATATTTACTGTTTATATGTTTATATATGTCTTTAAACACATATAAATACATTTACATATATATATATATATATAATATATATATATATATACATACATATAAATCTTCAGAAATGCACTGTACTTTTTTAACACAATCTGTTTCTTAAAGTCCGCCGCTCCATAACTTGTCCGCCTGCTCTAAGGCCGCAGATAGAAATAAACCCGATCAAATACGATTGGGTTGATTGACACCCCCTGCTAGCGGCATTTATCAAAGTGCAGCGGACATGATAAGCTACATCATATCATGTCCGCTTGCGCTATAATAAATAAACCCCTATATGTTTTTTTAATGCAATGTTCACAATTTTATTAGATTGTGATGCTCTCATTGTTATTTATAAATGAAACCTTATTTAAAAGACTGAAGTTAGCATTTTCATCTAAAGAAAGAGTCACCAGTATAGCCTCTGTAAAAATATTGCTACCAAATAATAGCAAGATATATTGTTTTTCATAATTATACACAAAAATAAAGAGGAAAATGTCAGCTAAAAGAGTACACCTGCTGTCCACACACATTGTTGGTAAATCTTTCTTTCAACTAAAAATATTTCATATTCTAAAGCTGTATTTAATAAATTGGTCATATATATTTTAAAGTACTCTCTTGAGCTACCAACAAGAACAGTCTCCCTCCCCTAAGAATGAGGGATAACACTGTGTTTAATGCATTTATATCCATTGTAGATGATATGAGGAGATTAATAATTAAACGTCAATGTTGGGATACCCTGAAAATGTATTTCCAAATTCTTAACTACTGGATGCAATATAAAAATCTGTTCATAGGCCTTGTAGATGTAATATGCCTCCCTGAACTGATACTAGTGTACACGATGTAGCGTATCATGTCCGTCACACATCGATAAATGCCGACAGCATACGCTGTCTGCATTTATCATTGCACAAGCAGTTCTTGTGAACTACTGGTGCAATGCCACCCCCTTCAGATTGGCCGCTAGCAGGGGGGTGTCAATCAGTCTGATTGTATTCGATCGGGTTGATTTCTGTCTGCGGCCTCAGAGAAGGCGGACAAGTTATGGAGCAGCGGTCTTTAGGGGCATCAAGTTCCTTACGGAGCTTGATAAATCGGCCCATTAGAGTATTTATTAAATCAGCATTTAGATATTTAAAGTGATATAAAACAGTATGTTTCAATATTGTACTAAAAAAAAAACACACTATGGGCCCCACGTACTAAATACCATGTGGACAAGTTTCTCAAGTTGAGAACCTGTCTTCATGGCTTCACGACATACGGACAGTGGACCATGTACGTCCACTACCATATGTACCATTGCACACACAAGTAAGTGTCTAATGCCGACCCCTTCCCTCACATGAGAGAAGGGCCTGTCAATCACCCTGAGCAAGCGTGTTCAGGGTAATTTCTCTCTTCCAACTCTGAGATGGTGGTGATTGTAAGAAGGAGGGGTCTGGTGACTGCTGCTTCTTATATATCGGGAGGCAGGGTCACATGTGTGAACCTGCCCCACATGGGCTCCAAAGCAGCTTATGCTGTTTAGCACGTGGAGCACTAACCATTAGTTATACTTAATAGAAATAATTATAATATACATTATTCATGATTGTATTCATAATTTTAAAAGGTTTTTACCTTTTATTTCTTTCTTAACTTAATTTGTAAGGGTTACTTCCTGTCACTGCCCCACATGAGGACTGTGTTCTCTACAGGAAGGTAAATACATAGCTTTTCCTCTAAAGTTCTAGGAAACATCTGTTTTAGTTGCAGTCATTTTATTTCCAATGGGGCTGAAAAGTCATGTGACATTAGAACTTAAGTTTTGTAATGTTTGCTCTGATATCTGGTGCTCATTTAGCAAGAAAACTTTTTGGTATTTTTTTAACACAATCTGTTTCTTTTTACTTTGAATTAACCTTTTTTTATTATTAAAGGAGCACTGTTTTATATACCTTTAAAATTCAGAAAATTCTAGGTTAAATTCAATTAAACCCAGTTAAGACAACGTGAAACTTCGTAATTCATAAAGATTTCTGCTGTTCCCTCACTACATGTCCAAGTTGTCAGTCAATCTCCTTTATAATCAATGTAGCAGCATTTATCTTGTAACTCTTCAACTCATAGAAAAATTAAAACTCATTGGTATCACAAAAATGTCTTCAGAACCTTACTGGACAAATTATTTAGAATGGAAAAAACACCCTTTATAAAACAGTCCACTCTATATGCATAAAAACAGTTACAAAAAATAAAATAAAAATGAGACAATTTCCTCAGATTTGAAACAGTGAGACACAAAAATGAGATGAGAGAATTAACAGAGGCAATAGGGTATTTATGAATTCTGAATTCCACAGAAAGTCAGTGGCCAGCCGCTCGGGACGCCTTATGGTTTATTCAGCTCATCTACTTTAGCGTAACAAAACAGATATACAATTACAAAAATTACAAGTCTGTTTCCAATGTGCTGTGCTTGTAATTATTATTTTTCTTCGTTGCTAGTAGTCAGCGCTTGATGATAAAAGGAGGAACACCCAACCGTAACTCTGCTGAAAATGAAGCCCTCAGCAACCACACAAGCATCTCTAAATGTATTCTTAACAGAAGTATACCCCAGCGCCAGCTAAACCTTATATGCCCAGGGCAGTGATACCTAGCTATCACTATCGTTAAGTTAAAGGATAGAGAAAGAATAACCCAGGCGCCAGACAATGGAGGCTAAGGTAGATTTAAAATAAGTGATATTTAATACCCAATGGTTACAATGAGAGTAAAACAATAATAACAAACAGCAGTGGATCCACGCATAAATTAACAAAGAATGGCATAAAAATTAACACAAATTGGCATAAAAATTTAAAATTTAAAATTTAAGACAGTTAGATAAATTCTGCAACAATGGATACCTATAAAAACAAATGTGACAATCCAGGGTAGCGTGTCTGAGTGTGTGTAGCTGTATAAAATAACGGTGAAGAAATAAACAGAACAATAACTTAAAAACAGTCCAACAATAAGTCCAAAATTTCAAAAAAGACCAAAATGTCCACAAATGATGGTGTCGATCCTGTGAAGAAGTGTAGTGAAGAAAAACAAAGTCAAAAAAACAAAAAGAGTGATATCCAAAAACTGTGGATAAAATGTTGTAAATGTGTCCAATGCGGATGATGGCTGCCCCTAGTGATGGCAATACCGACAGGGTGCTGGGCCAAATTATAAATACTGTGAGGGAAAACCTGTGGAAAAAAGATACAACAAATGTGTAGAACAATCAAAAATGAATCCTCCAACTGAAATAAGGCTTACCAGTGCAGGTCTACGCGTTTCAACCCTCTCTAGGCCTTTATCAAGACTGGTTTGAAGTATAGACTGATGGCCTTATATAGGGATTGATCACTCATAACCGGAAGTACCCCAAGGGAACTGTTTCCGGTTTGGCGTATGTTTTATGTTGCAAAAATCATCCTATATGACTTCATAGATACACTTACTTGTGAGCATATAAAATATAATAATAAAATTGGTAAAAAAACAACTCTAAAAGACATTTCGGCTGGTATAATACATGTATTATACCAGCCGAAATGTCTTTTAGCTGTAGTAGTTTAACTTTATATTTAACGAGAGAAAAAACAATCTGCATGTTTTGACGCTGCTCTTTTATATGGATTAAAAATGTCAGTATAGTGACCTTTTAAGGTTCTGTAGAAGAGTTATCTTTGTGTACTATGAGGCCTATTTATTAAAGGTCTGTCGGACCTGATCCGACAGTGCGGATCAGGTCCGACAGACCAGCAGCTCTTGTGAGCTGCTAGTGCAACACTACCCCCTGCAGATTCGTGGCCAATCGGCTGCCATCAGGGGGGTGCCAATCAACCCGATCATACTCGACCGGGTTGAATTGTGGCGATCTCTGTCTGACCTGCTCAGAGCAGGCAGACAAGTTATGGAGCAGCGGTCTTTAGACTGCTGCTTCATAATTGCTGTTTCTGGCGAGCCTGCCCTCAAGCTCCATTCGGAGCTTGATAAATGGGCTTCTATGAATTGTCTGTTTCTACTGTTTTCTCACAATGACATTAAAATAATTGAATTGTGTTTGCAGGAATTGTCATATAGATTGCAATTTTAAAAAAATGAGTCACTTCTATCTGTGTTATCTGGAGGAATCAGGTTTTGCTCAAATATTTAATGTCATGTTTTATATTCTTTGTAGTTCATTGTAGAATGTGTATAAATGCTATTAAATGAAGAGATGAATCATGTTTGTTAATACTTAAGACAAATTCACTGACTTTTCTTCTCTTTTTGCATTATTTAGCAGGTTTGCTGATGGATTATATTTTTATCTGTTTCTGTTAACAATCACAGGTTCACACCTTATGAGTGGTATAATCCACACCCATGCAACCCAGACTCGGATGTGGTGGAAAACAATTTTACTTTGCTAAATAGTTTCTGGTTTGGAGTTGGAGCTCTCATGCAGCAAGGTATACAGGTTACAACTTTTTGTCACACACATCCCACAGTCTGCTGAGGGGGTTCTTATGCTGGTAAACTCCATCATCTGTATATTCTTTATATACTGTAAACCCTGATACACATTAAAAAAACACTACAGAACATCATATGTAGTTCTCAGAATGGTTACTTCACTGTCATTTAAAATATATATTTGTCATTTTCCATTGTGCTTAAAACATGAATAGATAGACCAAAGAAAATAAACATAAATATTGTAAATTTCTTTACAAAATGTATTGTACATGTGTCAATTTCTTTATTTTATATGCACGTCTCTTGACAATATTTTTATTAATTCATTCTTATATCTAATTTCCACTGCTGAAAACAGAAAAAGTAAACTGTTAACTTATTCTTTCATTGGTAATTAATATACTGTTTTGAATAGAAAACATTAAAAATAATTAAAACCATGATTTAAAATGACATGAAGCAATTAGAGGCATTAAAACTTTTGACATGTTACTGTGAAACACGAACATGTCTTTCATACACCTGGAAACTTGCCTTGTAAGCCCTGTGACTGTAAATGACAAAATAAAAAAATAAAAAATAAATACATTTGCTAAATTAGGTGAGAGTAGAGATGCATTCTGTCTAAGGTGCATGATTTTAAATGCATGATCTACTACTTTATCATGTGATGACCATTGTACTCTAGATTTTATGACTCAAAAATATGGGCCTCAGTTACCATAGCTACACTGAAGTTGCAGAAGCGCATATAGTATAATTCTTACCTTGATAAGTTTTTTTTTTTAAATTGTTTTTACTAAATGGCTCAGTGTTAAATTTTTATTGCAATTTGGTCAAAATGTAACCAGCAAAAAAAAAGACTTTGGGGCCGAAATATCAAGGGCCGAACGGCCCCTGATGCCAATGTTTCCGCGCGAGCCTTCAAGCTCGCCGGAAACAGCAGTTATGAAGCAGCAGTCTTAAGACCGCTGCTCCTTAACTGGTCCGCCTGCTCTGAGGTTGCGGTCTGCAATCAACCTGATCGAAAACGATCAGGTTGATTGACACTCCTGCTAGCGGCCGATTGACTGTGAATCTGAAAGGGGGTGACATTGCACAAGCAAACGCTTTTCTGTTTTGAGGTATTTATAACAGTTCTTCTGTCGGACATGGGCGGATCATGTCGGACAGACCGATGATAAATCGGCCCCAGAGTCAACTTCCTATTATAATTTTAAAGATACAGTTTCATTTATTGTTCTCCATTGTTACAGAAATGAGTTTTTATTAATTTTAGAATTGGTATTGAATAGTTTAACAGTGTAGGAATACAAAGTTAAATAAACCATTTTTGTTTTTAAGTAAAATAAAAAAATATAAGATATAACATGAATAAAAATTGCATTATAAGAGTAAGATATTGAATATCATTGATCTCTTTCTTTCAACAAAATATGTAGTGAATATTTTGGCATATTCTTTAAAAATAATTAATGTTAACATTTGTTAAACATTCAACATTCATGTTTGAAAAAAACAAACAAACAATTGTTACTTTCCCTTTCATGAATGTAATATTTGAATGATAAATCCTATTCAATGTTATTTAGGGGAATTAATTCAAATAGTATATGAACATAACACACAATATTTAAATGTTAACAATTACTCTATAAAAATATTTAAATGGTAGAAGGAGTGTTTCAGAATTGCAGCATTTGCTTGTTCTTTAAATAATGAACAAACATTAAAGAGCTATAGGGCATTCAACATAATATTTTATATATGAACCTCTTCCACTCAGCTCACATCAAAGACGCATCTTACAAACCAAGCTTTAATGAATCTCCCCCAGTCTCCAGAGCACTGTGCCCTTCATGGGTTGTAAAGTTCAGTAATCCAAACATAGATCATTATATCCTTTATTTTCAAATTGCTTAATGACTTGTAATCCCAGAATTCTGTGCATTTACAATAACAGGAGGAATAACCATTGTCAACAGTAAGAGCAAACCTCATGCTGCCTGGGACAGTAGCAAAACATAACTGGTGTAATTTAGTTTTTATATTGCATATGTGATATATTTGACTTCATGAAATGCAAGAGACCCAAATTCTCCATTTCTTGTCCTTTTTCAACCAAACGCAGCAACATAAATAAACAAACAAAATCTATTTTGCAGAAGAACTGTTATAAACCAAAAAAGAAAATGTTATCGGTACATTCTTCCTGCATTCAGAAAGGGGTTAACATTGTATACATGGGGTTACTAAATAAACTGCAATTCTGATTCTTGAAATAGAAGTCTTAATTAAATATATTGAATATTCTTTTCACAAGAGTAAACTCCCCTGAGGCTGAATTAAATTTGCAGTGTTTCTTTAATTAAAGGGCAGAAAGTTGTTTGCAATTCTCAGTGCCTAAGTAGATACTTCCTCCCAGGCAATAACATTCGCTTCTAAAGCAGTCAATAGGTCTATTCAGGTCTGTAAGATACACCTAAAATAGAGCAATCCAACTGAACTAAAATCAAAGTGTATAAAAGAGCATGACTTATCAATCACGTCTTCTACATCTACATTTCTAAATTAAAGACACATTTGACATATAGTTTAACCTGCTTTTTTAAATAAATAAATACTTATAATTTATAAAGGACAGAAACTCAAAAAGAGTGCATTTGTGTGTAACATGCACAGACATCAGTATACTTCCTCTGAAGGCTTGCAAATATGATGGTAAATGTATACTTTTGCCAAAGCTGTACATACAATATAGTTTTGCTACTGTATATGGGTATTTTGTTGAAAAACAAACATATGATCATAATTTAAGATCAATCTTTTTGCATCATATATATTATTAAAATTAGCATCAGCTATATTGTCTAGCAGATAAACATAAAACGCAGTGTGAGGGTTTACAGTATCATGCAGGCTTGTGCATCTAGCTGTGATTTCCTGTCTTCTAGACTCCCTTCTTCCTCTGCCCTGTCTGTACAATAGCCTGTGTCTGGAGTTTACCAGCATCCACAGCAAACTGCGGGATGCAGTGTCTGTTAGTTACCACTACCTTGGGTACATGACAGTCAGCCCCAACCAGACTCTGCTTTACTTTCAAGAAGCTAAAGAATACAAAAAAAAAACATTTGTACATCAAATGTTTCCATGCATAAATTGTGTGGTATGTGTTATTGTAAGTTGACCATCAAATTCCCATTCAACACTGGAAATGACTACTGACGCGTTTCACGTTAACAGTAGTTCTCTCCAGTGCTGAAAGGGTTAAACATACAGAGTTTAAACAAAAGATGAACAGTTCCTATCATCTGCATCCATGGTTATGCTCTTTCTCATTGCAGAAGCTTGGTGTTGTGTTTGACTGGAAGCCATTTGTTTAAATTCTTAAGTGTGATGATCAGACTTTCTCTTTTCTACAGAGCGTGAGCAAAGTCTGGATCAGGATTGGCTGTCATGTCTGCCATATAAGGCACTAAAGAGACTTCAGCAAGTATTGTCTCTGACCCAGATTCCTGATAGAAAATGTTGCATGTTATTGTTGTTGATCTGCCTTATATTCATTATTACAATGAAGTTTAAATGTATTAGCACTTTACTCACACCAATCTACAGCCAGTTTTCTGTGTTAAAAAGGGACAAGTTAAAATAATTTCTAATTTACTATTTCCTATTAAAGAAAAGTAATGTAGCATTCAAAAAGTCCAAAGCCCAATAATTAAGTATATTTTTTACATTTTAATTAACTCATAGATAATACATTCTTGTACACAGCCAATACTACCATATTAATTCTTGTTATTGGCTATAGACACCCACTGTGCTTATCTAAGGACAGGGATACAGTCCCATTGTGCTTATCTAAGGGACGGGACACCATCCTAGAAAAGAAATCGAAATTATTTAACAAATTATTAATTTTTTTTTAAACTGTCAACTGCTGATATATAATTTAGGTGCAACAAAATGTTTTCTATAATCCTTTAGAAGTGTGACAACAAGACAATTACGGTCTTAAATATGTATTTTCATTAAAATTGTTTTTGGGCATAAATTATACAGATTCTCGTGATATAAACCATGTAATGTTTTAAATTATTGGTTTATTTTACATTAACCAGTTGAATAAATATATATATGAAAATATATTTACCAAATGATAACTCTATAAAATGTATTGGAATGATTCTTGGGCCTCTATTTATCAAAGTCTGGCGGACTTGATCTGACAGTGCGGATCAGGTCCGCCAGACCTCGCTGAATACGGAGAGCCAATAATTGGCTTGTTCCCAAAAGTTAGTTTAAAAAAAAATGTATACGTATTTTATTAAATAACGGGGCAGATCACAATCCTTTATCTACAAAAATCCCTGTAGACTTTAATGAAACCCAGAATATTTATTTCATGATTCAGTTAGAGCATGCAATTTAAAATAACTTTCCAATTTACCTATATTATCAAATTTTCTTTGTTTTCTTGGAATTGTTGGTTGAAGGACTATCAATCCACTACTGGGAGTTAGCTGAACACATCTGTTGAGCCAATGAAAATAGGCAAATTTGTGCAGCCACCAATCATCAGCTAGCTCACATTTATTTTCAAAAATTAATGCCAAGAAAACTAACCAAATTAGATAATAGACGTCAATTGGAAAGTTGTTTAAAGTTGTATCCTCTATCTGAAACATGAAATTATTTTTGGGGATTTTATGTCCTTTTATCAATATATTCATGGGGCATAAAACCCCCCAAAAATTGTCCATAATTCAGGTAGAGCAAGAAAGTTTAGACAACTTTCCAATTTACTTCTCTTATCTAATTTGCTTTCTTTTCTTGGTATCCTTTCCTGAAAAGCATACCTATAGTAGGCTCAGGAGCAGCAATGTACTATTGGGGGCTAGCTGCTTGGTGGATGCAAATACTTGCCTCTTGTTTTTGGTTCACCCGATGTGTTCAGCTAGCTCATTGTAGGGCATTTCTGCTTCTTCAACAAAGGATACCAAGAGAATGTAGCAAATTTGAAAGTTGTTTAAAATTGTGTGCTCTATCTAAATCATGAAAGAAACATTTATGGTTTTATGTCCCTTTAAACTCAAATTATTCTAGTGAATTAGGGCATACGTGTAATTATTGAATTCTAAAACTAGAACAAGGTGCAACTAATTAACTAATGATGATGCCTAAGCTTCTAAATATTTCTAAGTATTTTATCTGAATACTTCACAAAAATAACTTTCCTGTAGCATATAGATGTTTTAATGTGTCTTTATCTTGTAACAGGATCAGAGCTAATGCCAAAAGCTCTTTCTACCAGAATAGTGGGAGGAATATGGTGGTTTTTTACCTTGATCATTATATCTTCCTACACTGCAAACCTGGCTGCCTTCCTTACTGTAGAAAGAATGGAATCCCCAATTGATTCAGCAGATGATTTAGCTAAACAAACAAAAATAGAATATGGGGCAGTAAGAGATGGATCAACAATGACTTTTTTTAAGGTAAGTTATATTAAGTGTCCTTTATTGGATATTTGTTTTGTATTTTAACAACTCCTAAGCAGATCTTGGTACATATTAAAAAAGGTGTGATTTCTTTCAACAGCCTTTATTATTTGGAATTAAAGTGTAGATTTTGTATTTGTTGTGGCCCAACTGTTTATTTGGATTGTACCAGAGTGATATACTTCAAGTTCTTTTTTGTAATAGGCACATGCAAGTTAAAGGGACAGTCAACACCAAAATTGTTATTGTTTAAAAAGATAGATAATGCCTTTACTAGACTTGTGCATGGCCGAAAAATTCGGTTCGGATCGATTCGAATGTTTTCAAATTTCGGTTCGGATCAATTCAAATTCGGAAAAATTTGAATGAATTTGTTTCAGATTCGTTTCGGATTCATTCGGATTCGAATAAATTCGGCTGGATTCGGTTTGTTTCGATTCGGAAATTCTGCATTTTTCGGTATGTGTTAGGTGGGATGTGCTGTGTATTAGACTAGTATTATGTACTGTATATTAGGTGTAACCCATAGCAGAGTGATATAACCTAATATACTGAACAATACTAGTGTAATCCATGGCCATCCGAATGTAACAAATAAATCTGAACTAATTCGGATTTATTCAGTAGATTCGGTACTAATGTAATTCGGAAATTCGAATTGATCCTCTGAATTTAAGAAATTCGTCCGAATTTCGATTCATTCCGAATTGAAACTCACATGTCTAGCCTTTACTACCCATTCCCCAGCTTTGCACAACCAACATTGTTATATAATATACTTTATAACGTTTAAACTTCTAAATTTGTGCCTGTTTCTAAGCCACTCCAGACAGCCTCTTATCACATGCTTTTTTATTAGCTTTTCCTAATAGGAGACTGCTAGTTCATGTGAGCCATATAGATAAAATTGTGTTAACTCCCGGAGTTGTGCACAACACAGCACTAATTAGCTAAAATGCAAGTCAATAGATAATAAATAAAAAAGTCATGTGATCAAGGGGCTGTCAAAAGAGGCTTAGATACAAGGTAATCACAGAGGTAAAACGTGTATTAATATAACCATGTTGGCTGTGCAAAACTGGAGAATAGTTATTATCTATCTTTTAATTTTGGAGTTGACTGTCCCTTTAAAGAATGTTATATCCGAGCATAAGCTATTTTTTTTCCCAGTTGAATAAATTGGGTGATGGGAAAAACAAACATGGGCCAATGAGATGCAATGTCTAGATGGATATAGCTGTAGTTCCAATGAGGTGACCCATACACGATGAAACCTAAGTGTAAGTTAAGCTATATAACTCACTTCTTCACAGGAAAACTGTTTGGCTTTTTGGCGTTGACTATGATTTTAAATGAGACAAGAATGAATAAGCACTATTCCATAGCACACGTTAAAGGGACATGAAACCCAAAAATGTTCTTTCATTATTCAGATAGAGAATACAATTTTAAACAACTTTCCAATTTACTTCTATTGTTTAATTTGCTTCCTTCTCTTGTTATTCTTTGCTGAAAGGTTTATCTAGGCAACCTCAAGAGCAGTAGAGAACCTAGGTTCTAGCTGTTGATTGGTGGCTGCATATATATATATCGATTGTGATTGGTTCACCCATGCGTTCAGTTAGAAACCATTAGTTGTTGTTTAAAATTGTATTATCTATCTGAATCATGAAAGAAAAAATGTGGGTTTCATGTCCCTTTAAGAAACTTTTTGTTGTTGTGTTTGTGTATAACCCGAGGCTATCTGCCTGTCCACAAGCAGTGTGGGCAAACAGACATCGATCCATTGCGTATAGAGCCTTGTAGGATACAGTTGCACCTCTATTGATGATGCAGAGGCCAAAACTCAGTTCTTGGGTAGTGATGTCCCGAACTGTTCGCCCCCCCAAAAACGGTTCACCGCGAACTTATCTTGTTCGCGTTCGCCACTGCGGGCGAACATGTGCGATGTTCGATCCGCCCCCTATGTGTCATCATTGAGGAAACTTTGACCCTGTATGTCACAGCCTTCTGACACATTAGAGCCAATCAGCATCAGACACTCCTTCACAGGCCCTCCCAGCTTCTTGGCAGCAGCCATTTTAGACTCATAACGACCTTGCTTTGTTAGTGAGAGGAGCTTTTGTGATGCTGCTGCTGCCATTATAGGGAAATAGATAGCTAGGCTAGTGTATTTAGTGTCCACTACAGTCCTGAAGGACTCATCTCATCTCTGCTGCAAGGACAGCACGCGAAAAAGCTCTTTTTAGGGCTATAACTTCAGTCGTTTTTTTGTTTTTTTTTTCTTTGTATTTTTATTTGCATTTGCCTGGCTTTCAGCCTGTGTGTGAGGCTCACAGCATATGCTGTAATTAGTGCCACCACTGATATCTGCCTAACAACATTAGTTTAAATTTAACCAACAAAAATTGGAAATTATTTTGCTAGTTTAATTTATTTTCATTTTCTATCAGGCCTGTGTCTCTCAGGCTAAAACAGCATATACTTCAGTTTTTTTCAGTCTTTTGTTTAATTGCTCTGTGCCAGCCACCACTTATATCTGCTTTACTTTATTTTAAATTAAAAAAAATATATTTTAAATCATTTTGCTAGTGTAATCTAATTTCATTTTCTATCAGGCCTGTGTGTTTTGCTGACTTACAGAGCATACTGTGTTTAATTGCTGCCCTCCCTAGTCTATCAGGCACGACACATATGTGTTTAACCTTTTTTTTAAATTCCCCCAAAAAAAACTTTAAATCATGTTGCTAGTGTAATCTAATTTTATTTTCTATCAGGCCTGTTTGTATCTGACTTACAGAGCCTACTGTGGTTAATTGCTGCCTTACCAAGGCTAGCAGCCACAACTCATATGTGCTTAATCTTTTTCTTTAAATAAAAAAAAAAAAAACTTTAAATCATTTTGCTAGTGTAATCTAATTTTATTTTCTATCAGGCCTGTGTGTATCTGACTTACAGAGCCTACTGTTTTTAATTGCTGCCCTTCCAAGGCTATCAGCCACGACTCATATGTGCTTAACCTTTTTCTTTAAATTAAAAAAAAAAAAATCTTTAAATCATTTTACTAGTGTAATCTAATTTTATTTTCTATCAGGCCTGTGTGTATCTGACTTACAGAGAATACTGTTGTTAATTGCTGCCCTACGTAGCAGCCAGCCAGTGCTACCACGCATATCTGCTTAACATTATTTTAAATTTAAAACAAAAACTTTTAAATTATTTTGCTAGTGTAATCTAATTTAATTTTCTATCAGGCCTGTGTGTTTCTCACTTACACAGCATACTGTGGTAAATTGCTGCCCTACCTACCAGCCACGACTCATATCTGCTTTACATTATTTTAAAGTTAAAAAAAAAATTTAAATCATCTTGCTACTAGTGTAATTTAATTTCTTTTTCCATCAGGCCTGTGTGTTTCTGGCCCACATCATATAGTGTTACACAGATTAATATTTTTTTTTTCCACCACTTATATCTGGTGTAACAACATTAGTGTAAATTTTATGTAAACATTTTTTTAACATCAGTCCTCTTCTAGTGTTATTAAATTTTAGTTGCCAGGCCAGCCAGGCTGCCATTAGTGCCTGCCTGTGTGTCAGGCTGCCAGCATATACTGTGCCTACTTCCATCCTCAGTGCCAGTCCACGACTCCTATCTGTTGTAACATAACATTAAAATTTGTAAAAAAAAATGTTTACATCACTCTTCGAGTGTTATTTAATATTAGTTCACAGGCCAGCCTGCCACCACTAGTGCCAGCTTGTGTGTCAGGCTGCCAGCACATACTGTGCCTAGTTCTATCCTGAGTGCAATTACTCCTATCTGTTGTAACATTTTTGTAACTTTTTTAAAAACAAACTGTTACATCATTCTGCTATTGTTATTTAATTGCAGTTGCCTGCCTGCCAGCGTGTGTGCCAGGCCCACTTGCCAACTAGTTACACTTATCATATTTGTTGTCACAGTATTGTTAATATTTAAAATAAAAAATTGCTAGATTGTGAATCATCAGTTTGCTCGTGCCATTGAATTGCAGTTTCCTCCTGCCTGCCAGCATGTGTGCCAGGCACACTAGCCAACTAGTGCCACCAATCATATTTTTTGTAACAGTATTGAAATTTTTTTAAATCATAACTTTTTTGACTGTGAATCTTCAGTCTCCTAGTGCCATTGAATTGCAGTTTCCTCCTGCCTGCCAGCCTGTGTGCCAGGCCCACTTGCCAACTAGTTACACCAATCATATTTGTTGTAACAGTATTGTTAATATTTAAAAATCAAAATTGTTAGATTTTGAATCATCAGTTTGATCATATGTATATTGCATCGATTGAGCTATGTAATCTATGTATCTATCTATCAAATCTATCTATCTCGTGGTTGTGCAAATGGACTGTTTGCGGTTGTTTGCGGTGCGTTACACTTGGAGTTTGCTCTGTCACTGTGAAGCGGCCGTAACACTTACACTACCTGATAGATACAACATCATAACTGATGTTTTAAAGCACGTTATTGCAAACAATTTGGGAATGTTAGGTGATTTAGGCCCTTTATGGGTTAAAAGCAGACTCTGCATCAACTATGTAATTTTCCATGGGAGTTTTGCCATGGATCCCCCTCCAGCATGCCACAGTCCCGGTGTTAGTCCCCTTGAAACAACTTTTCCATCACTATTGTGGCCAGAAAGAGTCCTTGTAGGTTTTAAAGTTCGCCTGCCTATTGAAGTCAATGGTTCGCCGGTTCGCGAACAATACCGGAAGTTCGAGTCCGCCGTTCGCGAACCGAAATTTTTAAGTTCGCGACATCACTATTCTTGGGTTTGCTGGACAAATCCTTTGGTAAGAGGGAAATCGTTTATTTAACTTGTTAAATAAAAATTTAATGCCAAGAAAGATCTAAGAGCCCCATAAATCTGTTTCATATTCTTGCTACAAAAAGCTCTGGCATATTTTTATTAAGTGCGATGTGGATTTTACAATCAGAGGCCCCTGATTGAATCTTGTGCAACCTACTTTTAATAAAGAAAGAGCAGGAAGTTTTTGCTGAAAAAAGTTTTTTATTTTTATGGCATCAAGGTGCATTAGACCTCTTTACCTTAAAAAAAAAATCAGTTTTGTGTCCCTTTAAAGGGATATGAAACCCACATCATTTTTCTTTCATGATTCAGACAGAGCATGCAAATTTAAGCAACCTTCTAATTTATTCCTATTATTTTTTCTTTGTTCTTTTGGTATCTTTATTTGAAAAAGCAAGAATGTAAGCTTAGGCGCCGGCCCATTTTTGGTTCAGCACCTGGGTAGTGCTTCCTGTTCGGTGTCTACATTTAGATGCAAATCAGTAAGCTCTACCCAGATGCTGAACCAAAAATGGTCCGGCTCCTAAGCTTACATTCTTGCTTTTTCAAATAAGATACCAAGAGAACGAAGAAAAATTGATAATAGGAGTAAATTAGAAAATTGCTTAAAATTGCATGTTCTATCTGTGTCATGAACGTTTAATTTTGACTAGACTATCCCTTTAATGTAGAAGCATTTCCTAAATTAGTGTAGCTTTGAGCATTTGCTGCTGCAAAATATTTCATACTTGACCCCTTCTGCATTTTATAATATGGATAAATAATTTTAATAAAGGATACTTTTATGTTCACAACAAAATAGCCCACCTGGACAATGTCATACATTAAATATGCTCTTGAGAATGACTTAAATTATTTATTAACCCATGGGCTGCAAGCGAATGCAAAGCACTCTGGTAACCATAGGGTTAATCTCAGATTGTCAGGTAGATAATTACAATCGAGAGAAATGTTCTGTAGACTAAGTATTCCTTGGTTACCTAGTAAGTACATATTTAATTATGATGCCGCTGTACAATTTCAGGTCAAAAATGTCATTATTCTTTAAATTTGGTTTCTAAGAAACCACTGAAAAGGAGTGCCAATTTCTGTTTGCTTTAAATTATAGTTAATGAAAGTACCCTATGCTAGATAATTAAGAGAAAACAGGGAGAGATGATACAGTTTTGTTTTGACAATCAGTTTTATTCCACAGCGAGCTTACGCATAACTTATTATGAAAATCAGAATGTTTTTAACCTGGATAGGTTAAAAGATTTAGCATTCAAATTTCTTCCGAAAGTAGCTCTTCTTTGTTCAAACACTAATCTGGAAGGTTTTATTATTTTTTATACTAAATATACTTATATGGAAAAACAAACAATTTAAAATCATAACAATGTATATAATTATATTAGTTTTTATAGTTCAATGAAACATGGAAGATACATTTTTTTCTAACAAATCCCTTAATGCAAAAAAACATACATATATACACATATAAACATAAATACACATCTACACACAAATTTAGACATGTATATGTATGTATATATACAGTATAGCCCTTTCTTTATTGCCCTGTTTTTTCTTAGATTCTTAGATAGTGTATATGTGAGTATAACACTTTATGATAATATATTTATGTTGTGTTTGGCACAACTTTTTATTTAGTCCTAACCCATTATGGGCTAGATTACAAATGGAGTGCTAATTATTCTCGCGATAACCAGCCATTACAAGTGGCTAGTTATTACTACTGCAAGCTAGCGGTACAATTATCACATAAAATTAACCAGAAAATAGATTTTATAAATGTGCCCCAATTGCCCCCAAAATACAGTGTAGTGTTTTTAATCAAACAATTTAATTTGTACCATTTTTTTCCTAATAAAAATAACTACACTAGGCAGTATTTTGGGGGTAAAGTTGGCAGGAGTGGGGTGTTAGAAAAAAAAAAAAAGAAAAGTGCTGTTACATTGCGGTCTATGGGAATTGTGTGTTCCCAGTAAATATTTATGTATATGCTTATATACATATTTATGTATTTATATAAATATATATGTAGATAAGCATATATAACAAAAATAGAGCTTTTGCGGGCGGATTTTGCGCGCACAAAGAGGTAGCCATATGGAAATGTACCTCATGCCCACTTTTAAATATGATGGTGGCTCTTTAATGTTTTGTGGCTGGTTTTCTGCCAGAGGACCTAGACATTTTGTTAGGATACATGGCATCATGGACCCTATCAAATATCAACAGATATTAAATAAACACCAGAAAGCCCCTGCAGAAAGCTTAAAATGGGCCATGGTTGGATCTTCCATCGGGACAATGATCCAAAACATACATCAAAATCAACACAAAAATGGTTTACTGCCATGGCTATCCGAGTCCCCTGACTTAAACTCCATATAAAACCTGTGGGGTGAACTGAAGAGAGTCCACCAGCGTAAACCTTGAAATTGAAGGATCTGGAGAGATTCTGCATGGATGAATGGTCTCAGATCCCTTGCCGTGTATTATCCAACCTCATTAGGCATTATAGGACAAGACTCAGAGCTGTTATCTTGGCAAAGGGAGGTTGCACAAAGTATTGACTAAAAAGGGCGCCAATAATTGTGCCACACATATATTTAACTCTTTTTTTTTATATAAACATGTGTTGTGTTTGCAATTGTTTGATATCCATGAGAGCAAAGTATTTTTGTGTATTTTTTTTAACAAAAGATGAAAAGGTTAAACAATGAGGACATTTTTTTATTTGCCTGCTCATATTTACCAAGGGTTCCAATATTAGTGGAGGGCACTGTATGTATTTACATACATATATACACATATAAACACATAAATACATACATATATAGACATATATATATATATATATATATATATATATATATATATATATATATATACATATAAGGAAATAAAAAGACAAGGCGCCACTCCTCTAAGCATAGTAAGCAAAATCACACAGAGTATTTATTACAAATCACAATTAAAAACTCACAGATTATAACCTCAAACATATGAGGTATGATTCAGGCACTTGAAAACCGTATAGGTCTCTAAACGATATCCCCCAAGAACAGCAGTGGCAAAGTTCCAGGAATGATTTCTTCATTCACAGCTGTACATCAGATGTTTGAAAAGTACTTCCTGTGCTCACTGAAGGGGATTGAGTCCTAATATGAGTTCACGGTTGCCAAATGCCCAAATGAAGATAAAACACTGAAATGAACCGCCACAAACAAAACAGCTGGCACACACAAAAGAGGCGGCTCAGTGAAACTACTGATTGCAGTAGCGTGAAGACGGTGGGCGTGGGGAAGTGCTCAAGTGTTTGAAAAAAATGAATGCAAAAGGCTTTAACATAGAGATACATACATATACAGTGCATTTCTAAAGATGTATGTATATATATATATATATATATACACAGTGTATATATATATATATATATATATATATATATATATATATATATATACAGTGTATATATATATATGTAAATGTGTTTTTATGTATTTATATGTATTTAAAGACATATATAAACATATAAACAGTAAATACATATGTATGTATATATATATATATATATATATATATATATATATATATATATATATATATATATATATATATATATATATATATATATATAAGTGCATTGGAGCCCTTTGCAGTCAAGTAGCTGAAAACAAGTAAAAACATATTTATGCAATTATTAATTTTTAATACAGGTTTAAACTATATACTTACTGTAAATATTTCACATTCCAATGTTTTTCACATATGTTCTATGTATTTTAAATTGAAATATATATATATATATATATATATGTATGTATCTATCTATCTTTATATACATATATATATATATATATACATACAGTATATCTGTCTAGATATATATATATATGTATCTATCTATCTTTATATATACACAGTATAATTATCTATCTATCTATCTATACCTATATATATTTGTTAATTGTTTTACCAGAAAAAAAAGAAAATAAAAATATATATATATATATATATAAACATAGAAACATAGAATTTGACGGTAGATAAGAACCAAAAAGGCCCATCAAGTCTACCCATAAATATATATATATGTATTTATGAATAAATAGAACAAATCTGCTATGTGAAGAACATTGGAATGTGATATATTAATATTTCATGTCGGGTTAATGCACTTTAGAAAACACAATCGGGTTTGTGCGTGAGTATGGGTGTTAGGTTTTCTTTCCACTTTTCACTCTCAATTGAAGTCTATGGGGGAATACGTTCACATGATCACGATATTCTACGTTCAACTTTATGCAGTCCAGTTAGCTCCTGTGCAAAAATTTTTTACTTTCAACTTGTAATACATGCGCTGCCTGACATGCGCAAAAAGTTTACTTCTAGTGGAGTTAGCATGCGCGTGGGAGCGCTTGTTAAATATGGACTGCATATACTTGGGTATTTTGCAAGTATATTGCAAAATACATTCAATGCAAAACTTATATTAATTTACATTTTTAATATTATGTTCTTTAAGTCACTTTCATCACTCTTTGACAAGCCAACAGCATATTTGCAGATTAACTATAATTATCTCCAATCAGTAATTATAAACTATAAAACAAGTCCCCCAAAACAATAGAAACCAGAATATCTTAGTTTTTTTTGTTTGGTTTCTAGATTGAAGCCAACATGGTCAAGGCTTTGTATACATTACCTCCCACAGTTTCCAATTATATTAGGCTTTAGATCAATAGAATTAATTTATTATGGTTATTGGAACTTTTGAAAAATTAAATGCCTCTAATGGTACTTGCATCTGAAAGGGTTGAGAAATACATTGATCTAAAATACGCAACAGACTGTTTAATTGTTATGTTAGTAAAAAGGAAAAAAAAAAGCCAGTTAATGGTACTCAAAGTAAGTGGATTATATAGATAAAAAAAAAATACAGTCTAAATGATTCACTCTGCTCTACGGCTTTTTTTATCTTGATTGTTAAAATAAACACATAAATATTGCAAAGAGCATTCATCTTTAAGAGTAATATTGTTTTCCAAAGATTTCTCTTATTTTCTACCTTGATAATAGATTGTTGGTTGCTAGTGACTGATATGTACTTTTGATCTTTACAGAAATCCAAAATTTCAACCTACGAAAAAATGTGGGCGTTTATGAGCAGCAGGCAGCAGACGGCACTGGTGAAAAACAACGATGAGGGAATTCAAAGGGTGCTCACAACTGACTATGCTCTCCTAATGGAGTCAACCAGCATTGAGTTTGTTACTCAAAGAAACTGTAACCTCACCCAGATTGGAGGGCTTATTGACTCCAAAGGTTATGGTGTTGGGACACCTATTGGTAAGATGTCATTTCATACTGTATTTGTCAATAACTCCGTTAAACAATTGTTTTTTTCAATGGGATGTGACAGTTTCTTTCTTTTTATCTGCATCTTGACAAAAAAAAATGCACACACACACATATACTGTATGTATATATATATATATATATATATATATATACACAAGGGAAAAAATACAAAAGGTTTCTTTTATTACAATAATTTAACAAACACAGTTCAGAAATGACCCAGACAATTATGAAACCACCTTAAAAACTCATATCACCATAAACTAGCACGGTGTCAGGTTGGTGCACATGAAGAATTGCTAACCTCAATGCACGCTATTGAAATATTAAATCTAAAATATTGAAATATTAAAAAATATTAATAATTATTAAAAATTATTATACATACTGTAAAAAATGCTAAATAATGCATATATTATATATATATATATATATAATTATTTTTTACAGTATGTATAATAAAATTTTCTATATGAAGACCATAGGAATTTAAAATATTCCTAATGCACCTTTATCGCAGTTAGTCCAGCACGGTGTCGGGTTAGCACGCAAAAGATAACTATTAAGGATTTCTTTCATTCTTTAATGCGCCCCAATAGAAGTCTATGGGGAGAAGGAATTAGCTCAGTCGCAATATTCGAAGTCCTGAAGTTAACACACCTGAGTCTTTGCCTCACATGCTATCTTTTTACTTTCAACTTGTAGAAAGTGCTAATCCAGTCATGCTAATTTTTTACATTGGGTGTAGTTAGCGCTCAAGTGAAAAAGAATATTAGCGCCACTTATTACTGAGTGGAGCACAAATATCGCGCTTGCGGAAGCGTAATTTTGCACTCCACTCGTAATCTAGGACATAATAACTAACTCCACAGTCTCAACAGGGAATACTGGTAGTGGAGATGAAAGTATCCAACAGAACTCCGGATTGCAGGTAACAAAGTAATATATTATTATCATTCATTTGTATTACAACGCAAATTTCCTTAGCACTGATTAATAGAATGAATGCAAGAAAATGTCTATTAACAACAAGGTAACTGTAGAAATAGTAACTGGGATCTAACTGAAGGAACAGGAATTGCGAGGGTAGAAATAAGCTGGAGCTGAATGGAGTCACAATGAATTGGAGTACTGGAGAGGTATTGACAGAGTTAATATGGTGCAAAGTCAAGGAAACTACACGGTAACCAGATTGGGTAATGATTTGCAAATTAAAGGGATATGAAACCCCAAATTTTTATTTTGTGATTCGGGTAGATTTTAAACAACATTCTAAATTACGTCTATTACCAAATTTTCTTTGTTCCCTTGATATCATTTGTTAAAAAACAATGTGGTAAACTCAGGAATGTGATTGTGTCAGGTGCACTATATGGCAGTATTTTTACAAGAATGTTATACATTTTCAAGAGCACTAGATGTCAGCACATTTTCCTGCCACTAAGTGCTCCTAACTTGCACACTACCTTACTAACCATATGATAAGAAGTGAGTAAGTTTCTATAGAAGAATAACATATAATAGCCAACATAGGGGTTGACACATAAGTTTCATAGCATGGACTGGATATAGCCATGCAGCACCTAAGCCGCTGGATAACGACTATGTATGTGTACATGTCAATCTTAAATATGGACATGATACACTGACATAACATAAGGGTTGCCACACAGGTTTAACAGCATGAACTTGATCTAGCCATGCAGCACCTAAGCCGTTAGATAACGACTATGTATGTGTACGTAATAATCATTAATATGGACATGATATACTGACATAATGATTTATAGATTACGTAGTAACTGATCGCGGACAGGGATTTACAGTATTGATTACAACCAACGATGAGTATTTACACACGATCGATACTTAATAGATTAGCCGGTCCCCCTTTAGCACTGCTGACTCAAGATTGGTACTTCTAAAATTGTTGGATCCAATCACGCCGCAAACGGCAATCACGCCCACTACATACCGCTCTGGATTGGTCACTGAATGGGCGGACTGCAATGCGAGACAGGGATTGGCTGTGAACTTATTTACAAGCACTATATAAAGGGGTGGCACCCGGGCCTCGGCTTACTTGTTCACATTGAGAAAGGCTGATTAACACAGCCGAAACGCGTTTGTGCTGGGTACATTATCAAGGAATTTCCTTGCTTTTAATATGGATACATTAAAAATTCAATTTTTTAACTTTCACATATTTAGGGATGAGTGCTAAATAAACCCTAAACCTTTTGGTTCCCTTACCTAACCCCTCCAGCACATTTTCCTGCCACTAAGTGCTCCTAACGTGCACACTACCTACCTAGTTAACTCATCAACAAAGAGTACCATAAGAACAAAGTCAATGTTATAATAGAAGTACATTTAAAAAAAATTATTGTAAGCTCTGACTGATTGAAGAAAGGAATATCTTAGGTTTCATTTCCCTTTAAAGGAACACAAAACCCCAATTTTTTAAACAACTTATTTCACTTCTATTATCAAATTTGCTTATTTATTTTGGCATCATTTAATGAAGGAGCACGAGCAGCAATGCACTAATGGGGACTAGCTGAACACATCTGGTGAACCAATGAAAAGAGGTACCATACTTATGCGCAGCCAACAATCAGCAGCCAGCTCCCAGTAATGCATTGCTACTCCAGGGCCTACCTAAGTATGCTTTTTAACTAAGTATACCAAGATAATGAAGCCATTTAGATAACAGAGATACATTGAAAAGTTTAAAAATCACATTTGTCAGTTATTGAAAAATGTGGGTTTCATGTCCCTTTAAATGGAATTGATTGAATGTAAGAACCCTGAACCAATATGACTTCCAAAACAGACATTTAAACCAATATATATTAATTTTACATTAAATAGAATTGTTCTGGATTTTTAATATTTCCATACCAAAGATAGTTTTTCAGCACATATTTATGTTGAAGACAAATCATGCTTTACTACTCAACCAGTCACTACTTCTACAAACCCTGCCTAGATGGGAACAATAAAGTTCAAAACCTTTTGAATTATTAATCCAACAATAGTTATATATTATGTTACTTGAGACAAAATGATTGTTGCAGCATAAAATTATGCTTTCAAAGTCAAAATAAAACAAAATATGCCAGAAATCAAATTATGTTGTCTAAATATAAATGATATACTTTCTTCTTTAATAAAGTTAAGCATTATATGTATTGTAAGAATAAAATATAAGGCACGGTTTCAATATGTAATATTTGTCTCCCACAACAAATAAAATAAATGTTAACAGGGATTTTAAAATGGCTCATGTATCACAAGACAAAAGAAGAGAACAAAATAAAGTAAAATTACAAATGTAATGTACTTTCTGTTAGTTACCAAACTGTATGAAATCTATGTAACTGCAAGTGTATACATGATGTATAGCCTCAATAAAATAACATATAACAAAGAAATAGCTTTAATTTAAAGGGAAAGTCTAGTCAAATTAAACTTTTATGATTCAGATAGGGCATACAATTCTAAACAACTTTTCAATTAGGTTTATCATCAAATGTGCTTTGTTCTCTTGGTGTTCTTTGTTGAAAGCTAAACCTAGATAGGCTCATATGTCTAAGCCCCTGAAGGCCACAGCTATACAGTGCTAGTTCATGTGTGCCAAATAGATAAACATTGTGCTCACTCCTGTGGAGTTATTTATGAGTCAGCACTGATTGACTAATCTGTCAAAAGAACTGAGATAAGGGGGCAGTCTGCAGAGGCTTAGATACACAGTAATTACAGAGGTGAAAAGTGTATTAATATAAAAGTGTTGGTTATGCAAAACTGGGGAATAGATAATAAAGGGATTATCTATCTTTCTAAACAGAAAGCATTTCCAAGTAGACTGTCCCTTTAAATGTATGTTTTCAACTCTGTTCAAAAATCGCAATGTACCTTCCTATATACTTGAACAAAGACTTGGTGGTTTAGTTAAAGGGACGTTACCCATATGCTAAATCACTTGAAATGTATGCCACATATCTGTATAAAAGCTGAATTGAAAAAAGAACAACTCTATGTAAAAGGAAAATATTTTACCTCAGACTTTCCGCAGTAGCCACATCCCATTCAGAGGCTTGTCCTTTCATCTGGTATGTGTACGGCGCAGTCACTTCCAGGAGGTTTCCTATGGCATCTCAAGATCATGGTGAAATCCCACACGACTATGTTCATGATTCAGATAGCGCATGCAATGTTAACCAGCTTCCCAATGTACTTCTATTATCAAATGTGATTTGTTCTCTTGTTATCCTTTGTTGAAGACTAAAGGTAGGTAGGCTAAAAGGAGCATGCACATGCCTTTAGAATTCTATGGCAGCAGTGTTTGCAACTACACACATTAAGTATTACACATTAACAAAGGATACCAAGCTATCTAAGCAAAATTGATAATAGAAGTAAATAAGAAAGGGGCAGTAAAATAAAAATGAAACTGTAATGGGCTAGATAGAGCATAAACTTTCCAATTTGCTTCTATTATCAAATTTGCTTCATTGTTGGTATCCTCCTAGTAGGCTCAGGAGCAGCAAAGCACTACTGGGAGCTAGCTGAACACATTTGGAGAACCAATTACCAGAAGCCTATATGTGCAGCCCCCAATCAACAGCTAGCTCCCAGCAGTGCATTCCTGCCCCTGAGCATACCATGGTTTGCTTTTCAACAAATGATACCAATAGAACCAAAGTAAATTTGATAATAGGAGAAAGTTTAATTTTGACCTTACAGTCCTTTTAATGGCTGTCAGCAAATCTTAATAAAATGAAAGAGCACATGGAAGGAATCTGAGGTTTTAGTTCAAGAGCTCTGTATATATACTTAATAAACTGCATTTCAATTCAAATATATATGAAATCTAACTACAACTTTATAAAATATGCACATTAGGAGCAAGTCCTACGTAGACATTTTGATATTTCGTCATGCTTATGAAGTTTGCAGATCGTGGCAAAATCCTTATGTCTTTTGCAAAATGCTTTGCAAATGCAAATGTTGGCAGTTTTTCTATGCTTGTTTTTTGTCTGATACTTCAATATGGCTAGATTACGAGTGTAGCGCTATTTTGCGCTCCTGCTCCCGCGTTAACATAGGCTTTTTTCTTTGCGTCAGTTGAACTTCAAATATCGCAACCACATTAATGTAACACCCCTTAGACTTCAATGGAGTGTGAAAACTGCAAAAAAAAAAATAACACCCATACTCGTACACTAACCCAACCACGTTTATTCAAGAGTGCTAAACCCGACATGAAATATGAATAATTTCCCATTCGAATTCTTAAATAAATATTTCTTTGAGCCCTTAAAACTTTTTTAATAAATTAAACATTTTTTTTAAATCAGGCAGTGTTTACATGAGTGTAAATGTACTTTTTTTTACATGTACAGTATTTATGTTGTGTTTTATTCAGCTTTTTTTCTTTCGCTACCCATTATGTGATCTTTGAAGTCGCGCTAACCTGATTCGATGGCCCTCAAGTGAGCACATTTATTTCAACTCCAAATACGCACACTATATCCATTGCATGCAAATCCCCCTAAAAAACGATATCGCTAACACTACAGTTAGCGCGACACTTGTAACCTAGCCCATTATCTGTTACCCAATACATTTTTTTTATTTTTATGCATTTTTTTACATTCAAAAACAGCAAGCTATTCACTGCTATAATTACCTAGATGCAAAGTATGTGACAAATACATCACTGTATTAAAGACTTGACATTCTGTAAATAAATACAATAAATAAACACTACAATAAAAATGAGTAGTTTTGGGAACAGTATAAATACATTATCATAAAAAGCAACGTTAGAAAATGTTTCTAATTTATTTTATCTACAGAAATGATAGCTAAACATACACTCCAAGTAGCATGAGATATCTACTTATAAATATATATTGTTTTTCCTCTAGGCATCTGTAAGGATTTAGTGTATTAAACTCCTCTCACCTTAAAGTTTCCAAACTGGATTCATATTACATGTAGAAATCTGGCTAAAAATATGTCTAATGTCTTTCTATATATCAAAAGTCCACAGCAAAGAAGTCAACTTATCACAAAGATCCTGCTATTAAAAAAGTATTGGACAATAAACTGACAAAATACTAGTGTATAAATGTTGCAGGGTATTTTGGCTCCCTAACTGATGCCTTTCCAATACTTTAGACGCTCATCTTTTTTATATGGTTAGCTTACATACAGTGCATATGTAATAAATCTGCAAAATCTCAATTAATCAAATTAACTATAAGGAAAGTCAGATTTTGCAGGTTCTTCATAGACCAACAAAAAATACAGAAACAAATAGATATGTGCAATTCGTTTCGGATCGATTCGGAAATTCGGAAAATTCGGCAAATTCGGAGATTCAGATCAAACCGAATTTCCGAATTAAAATACTGCCGAATTTACAGAATAAATCCGAATTAGTTCGGATTTATTCGGTAAATTCGGATGGCCATGGATTACACTAGTATTGTACAGTATATTAGGTTATATCACTCTGCTATGGGTTACACCTAATATACAGTACATAATACTAGTCTAATCCCACCTAACACTTAACGAAATTCCAAATTTCCGAACCGAATCGAACCGAATCCAGCTGAATTTCTTCGAATCCGAATGAATCCGAAACGAATCCGAACCAAATCGATTCAAATTTTTCAGAATTCGAATCGATCCAAACCGAAATTCGAAAAATTCCAAATCGATCCGAACCGAACCAAATTTTTTCACCATGCACATATCTAGAAACAAAGACTAAGCAGTCAAAAGGAAAAAAATAAATAATCTCTAAATACATATATTTGTATTAATGAGTGCCGTGTGTTTTTGATTGTGTGATGACTATCTTGGTTTTTTATGGCGAAAGTTCTTCGGATGGCGCCTGTCACAAATTTGCTGTCACTGGACTACCCCCATACTGCTTGGTATCATTAGCTACAATTGTAGTTTGTATTAAATATTTTTTATGAATATATACTATATATCAGCAATTAAGCAAATATAATTATTGATATATGCTATGAATTAACAAATGATTTAACCTTAGTGTTAATTTTAAACCCTTTTAAATTCATTTTAGAAGATACTCACTCATTTTAGAAGATATTTACACTTTCACCAGTGCCACCCCTGGACAAGACTATTGCTGGTGAGGGTGGTGTTGATTTTAAAATAAACAGTATGTGCATAACTCATCTCTACTACAGAATGTTTACTGGCTACTGCCAGAGTTCTTTTGGTGGACAGTGGCACGGCATATAATTAGAAGTACTCAGAAACATTCATTTTTTCATCAAACAGCTGTAAGGCATTTTAAAACCCCACTGCTTTCAATTTAATTAAAAAAAAATGACTTTAATGTAACTTTGCCCTTTTATCAATCTGCAGTTACAGATCTCTGTTCGGCCTTCTGTTACTTAGTCTATATATTTTTCCCTTTTCAGGATCTCCGTACAGAGATAAAATTACCATTGCTATCCTGCAGTTGCAAGAGGAAGGAAAATTACATATGATGAAAGAGAAATGGTGGCGAGGGAACGGCTGTCCGGAAGAAGACAGTAAAGAAGCCAGTGCCCTAGGAGTGGAAAACATTGGCGGTATCTTTATAGTACTTGCTGCAGGGCTCGTTCTTTCAGTCTTTGTAGCAATAGGAGAATTCATATATAAGTCCAGGAAAAACAGTGACATAGAGCAGGTGAGTATTTGATTGATTTACTTATAAAATGAGTGTTATAAAAATCTCTGTAGAGATAAATAAATGAGCCAATTTTAGAAAAAGGATATCAATAAAATGTCCACCTATTATATTTTATTGATTATCTTTATCAGAATAAATAATAGTATAACCTTTTTGATATATGGGCTTTATTGAATTAGAAATGTATTTTATTATTGGACATGCTTTATATATAAATCAAACTTGTATTATATATTCATTATTACATTAGTGTGAAAATAAGTTTATAATTACTTTAGATTGATGGAGGTTGCTATTATTTTTTTAGATATTTATAACCAAAGTACGAGCTGGACATGTGGTTCATTAATACCTTATTTCTTAAAGGGATATGAAACAATTTTTTTTTTCTTTCAGGATTTCATGAAAATGGGCCAGCTCCTAAGCTTACATTCCTTCTTTTCCACATAAAGATACTAAGAGAACAAAGAAAGTTGATAATAGGAGTAAATTAGAACATTGTTTAAAATGTCCTGCTCTATCTGAATCATGAAATAAACAATGTGGGTTTCATATCCCTTTAATGTGGTGTTGTGTATGTTTAGGTGCAACACAAGAAAAGGTTAAAAAAAATCCTGCAAATACAATGAGTTTTCCTAAGTTGCATAAATGGAAAGAAATATGCTTACATTATCTTGACATACTAAAATATATTTTTATTTAATAATCTGATTTATTACATTTAATGATCCTACTTTCTTAAAAGATGATGTATTCAATTTTTCTTCTAAAATGTTAAATTAAATTTAGATTTTGAGCATAAGGCATCCTTTTTATTTACTCAATTTTCTAAAATATATAATTTTTCATAAAGCATAATTATATGTTCAATACAATTCAGTCTTTAAAAATAAATTTTTAATGAAACAGAGGAAAGTGATAAAAAAAAAATGTAAAATCTATAAGATAAATTAGTTTATACTTCATTTATATTGCAAACATAAATAAATATCAACTACTATTGGGGTAAAAAAATAGGAAGTTCTTTCCTAAGATATAGTGAGTCCACGGAATCATCAATTACTAGTGGGAATATCACTCCTGGCCAGCAGGAGGAGGCAAAGAGCACCACAGCAAAGCTGCTATATATGTCACTACCCTTACCCATAACCCCCAGTCATTCTCTTTGCCTCTAGTGCAAGGAGGAGGTGAAGTAATTAGGTGTTCTTCTATCAAGATTTTTTTATTTTGAAGTCAGGGCAGGATTGCTCTGATCTTCCATCACAATTTGGGGATAGCTGTACTCCACGTTAGTCTCTTCAGCAGGGCTTTGTTCTTCTGGGGCTAGAAGGCAGGCACTGTTGGGGTTAAGGACCCTCTGCTGTTAAGTGGGACAAATCCTGAGGGATACTTAGGGCAGTATGAAGGCACATTAGTCATGAGACTTGGAGACTAGGGGTTAATCTCCTTCATAGTAAGGAAGGGGTTAATCAATTTGGGGCTTAAATCTTCTTTGTGTACTGTTTGATTTTTAACCTGTATTTTGGGCAGCTTCCTATTGTAGGGTCTGAGAGAAATCGTGTTGGGCTGCATAGCTAGGAACTCTCATTGTCTTATGAGAAGTAATATCTCTGAGTAGGGGTATTCTATTCCGCTTTTTTAGGAAGCGGAGCGATGCCTTTTATAAATTTTACTTTTGTCTGTACCCTGCACAAATTTGTATGTTGTAGTAGAAGCACCATCTTAGGTGCTTTTTGTGCGGCAAGATTAAGCGCAATGTTTGCGCGCATCATCACCATGCCGTTTTGTGGTCCCGCCTCCTTCATTTCAGGAGGAGAAGCGCCATCTTGGACTGCTATTTTGATGTCTCTGCATCGTTCTCTGACCAAGAGCAGAGCAGCGTTTCTGCTCTGCACAGTTTTGAAAGTTAATAGTGCTGTGAGGCAAGCAGATTTGCCGTATTCAGGCTCTCCATTGTAATTTTACAAACGGAGCTTGTATAGAGTTTTAGTCTGCTGGGTTTTTTCAATCTTTAGAGTACCTATATTTATTTTTTATTTGTGTAAATAAACAATGGTAATCTGTCTCTCCATTTCCCTCAGGGATACCATGGGAGAGGAATTTTGTCTTTTATCAAAGAGAAGACCTTTTCTTTGCTCTGGTATGGTGCTCTATTGCATAAGTTTGTTACATGGGCCATGTTCATATCCCATATTTATGTTAGAGTTCCTTCATATAAGGAATTGTTATCATAATTTCTATAGACAATTCTTACGCTGATATTTTTTCATTTAAAGTGATAGCACAAGTTAAAAATGTTTTTGTTTTTTTTTAGCCTCATGTCTCTCAGGGTTAGGCTGTTTAGGCAATGCCACAGCTTTCTCCTTAAACGTCCCAAGCCTTCATGGCGTCACATGCAGTGCCCTGTGGTTCCTCTCAATCTCCTGGAGGAGTGTATTTGCCTGCAGATTTTGCAGCTCAGGTATTCTTGCAATATCTGAAGCTTTATCTGTCTTTCTTTTTCTTCAGGGAAAGTGCAAGAGGATATTTATATATTCATAGTAAGGTTTCTGCTCAATTTCTGCTATAAAATATTGCTTCCCTCATTAGTCTGATGCGTTGCAGTAGCTAGTAGCTTCTGAGGGTTATATTTCAGATTCATATAGTGTAATTCCTTCATCTGATGCTGAAGAGTATCCGTCAGATTTAAGCTTGAACACCTTCGTGTATGGTAAGGAGGTTTTGGCTAATTTGGGGCGACTCTGATACACATGTCGTTGTCAACCCTAAGAATCTAGTAAACTTTATAGATAATAGGATTCTTCTGTGGAAGTTGTTCCTGTTCAGGCCGTGCTAGGAGATTTTTCACAGGAATGGGAGAGGTCAGGGTTTCCTTTTTTCCCTGTCTCCTGTCTTTATAAAGATGTTTTCAGTCGCTGTCTCCATTAAATATCACGGCGCATGGTGCCTTAAGTAGTAGGGCATTTCTACTCTGGCTATGAGAAATACGATTCCTAGAGGGGATAGCTTTTCTTTTCAGGATCAATGGACTAAGCTGGGACTTACATGGAAGTTTGGTATGCCACTGTGTCTAGTGTGGCTTCTTATGGGTTCAATGCCTTTTTACGATTCCATTTTGGTAGAGACTCCTTTGGGGCAGATCCAGTACAGAATTAAGGCTCTTTAGCTAGCCAATTCCTTATTTCTGATGCTTCCAAGCATTTTCTGATGGGAGTCAAGATATCTGGCTTCGCTGAACTAGCCGCGGGGCGTTTTGGACAGTGGATTTTTCCACTGGTACATCCGTACAATGGTAAGACCTTGTTTGGTCCTGATCTGTAAGGCGTAGTTCTGATATTAAAGGAGTTTGGCCTAAATCCAGGATTAGTCCAAGTGGGGGGTTAATTCTCTCTGTTTGTCTTCAAACTTGGATACGAGATGTCCCAGATAGTCTGTGGACATAGTGCATTAGGGTTTCTACGCAGTAGTCCTTCCTTCTCTGCCTGATGCAGGTTCCACCTTTCAATTTTATCTGCAGGCCAGATAACTGTGAGACATTTTTGTGGTGCTTCGGGATTTCTCTTCCCTGTAAGGGATAGTTTCAGTTCCTGTAAGAGAACAGGGCCTAGGATTTTATCCTTCCTCTTTGAGGTTCCTGATTAGGAGGGAATTTTCGTCCTATAGTAGACTTAAAGTGTCTCAACAGGTTGTCTCAGGGTACCATTCTTCAATTGGAAACCAGTGTTTCCTTTCTTCCTTTTTAACTGGGAAGGGTCAATTCATAGTGACCATGGTCCTGGATTATGCGTATATTGCAGGTTCCTGAGGTTTGCCTTTCTGTCACACACTTTCAGTTTGTGGCTCTTCCCTTTGGCCTTGCTATGGTTCTCATAGCGGCTGTATTGGCAGGAATCAGGTTTCAGGGAGTTGCCGTGGTGCCATTCCTGGATGTCATAATGGTTCAGGCACCATGTGTTCAACAAGCAATCTCTCATGCTGAGATATTGTTGTCTTTCTTCATTCCTCGATTGGAAGTGAATCTGAAAATACGTTCCCTTGGTCCAGCTACAGAGGTAGTTTCTTAGGGACCAGATTGGTTTACTTCTCTCTGAGGTTATTTTTGACAGAGGTCAGGACATAGAGGATTTTTCTTCTTTCCTCTTTCGGCACTCTACGGTTTGGCCTTATAGGGGCCTGATGTATGGAATGATCTGATGATTGCTTAATGGGACATCATCCCTTTGTCTGATCCATCTGAGACTCTGCGGTTATGCATGTTCAGATAGTGGACCAAGGATTTTGTGGCTCTGTCTTAGAGAATAGATCTAGATCTGCTGACATGAGATTCTTCCCTGTGATTCAGAGAGGGGAATTAGTGGTAGAGCGCTCGCTTTGCTTGCGAGAGGTAGTGGGATCGTTACCCACATTCTCCAGAGTCTTTTGGGTTTCTCAGGAGCATCTGCCTTGAGGAGCATTCTTCCAGAGGCCTTTCTGAGTAATAGTCACGGTCGCTAGCCTGTTGGGTTGGTGTCTATGTACTTGGGAGGAGGTTGCTCTCCACATCACCATCTTGGAGTGGAGAGCGATCTACAATGCTCTGACGACTTGGCCTCCGTTGTCCTATCCGTTTTTTCAGGTTATAGTTGCCATTTTTTCTCAGTGGTTTCCATTAACCACCTGGGAGGACCCTGAAGTTCCTTTGCCAGGATTAACATGGATTGTTCGGTGGGAGGCTGCTCACATTCTAGTTTATCCACTATTCACATTTCAGTGTATACTGGGTGCTGTTAGTTTTTTCATCCCGGGAGTGGGTTTTCCCGGAGGTGTTCTCCAGGTTAACTTTCACATGGGGGTGCTGGAGTTGGAGATAACAGTGCGCCACGTTTCCAGGTTATGTTTAGGGTCAGAGATTAGCAGGCTGCTCTGCTAAATACCCTGGCGGTTCCTTGGGATTTCAGTCTGATGTCTCTCCTGCACGAGTCTTTGCTCGTGTAAAATGGGAGTGAGCATCAGTATTGTTATAAGTTCCTGCATAGTCTCGCAGGATCTTGTTTTCAGACCTAGCGGAGATGCATTTTTTCCATCTTGGTTGATCCTGTGGAAGGACCTTCTACTTCGGGGTCTTTTCTTTCATTCAACTTCTTTTTCTCTGAAGCTTTCTGCTTGGAGATTGACTGCTTAGTTATGTCTAAGCGTGGTTTTTCTGAATCGGTCATTGAGATCATGATTCAGGCTCGCAATTCTGTTTCTAGTTTTTTTTTTTACCATAAGATATGGCGTAAATTCCCTGATTGGTGTGAATCCATGGATTTCTCTCCATGTCTGTCTGGAGGACGGTTTGTCGGTCAATTCTCTAAAGGGTCAGTTTTCTGTGTTATCTTTTTGTACACAAGTGTCTGGCAGATGTGCCAGACGTGTATACTTTTGTCAGAACCTGGTTAGTATCAGGCCTGTTGAAGTCTGTTGCTCTTCTTGGGGCTTTACCTTTGTTTCAAGGTTTTTGCAGCAGGCTCAGTTTGAGCCTTAGCATTGGAATTTTCTTTTTTTATATATATTCTGTGTTCCTGTGGTACCCTTTGTTAAATAGTAAACCTAGGTAGGCTCAGGAGCGTGCACATGTCTTTAGTACTCTATGGCAGCAGTGTTTGCAACAATTTATAACATTGCTACAAACATTGTTATGAAACAGCTGCCACAGATTGCTAAAGACATGTGCATGCTCCTGAGCCCATGTGAGCCTTCCTAGTTTTATTTTTCAACAAGGAATACCAAGAGAAAAATACCTTTTTATTTTAAACTATAATATTCTAAACAATGAAAGTTTCATTTAAATTTTACTGTCCCATTTTTTTCCCTTTCATTATTCATATGTAGCATAACATTTTAAACAACTTTCCATGATCAAATTGGCTTAGCTCTCTTGGTATCCTTTGTTTAAGGAGCAACAATGCACTCACTGGGAATAAGCTGTACACATTTGGTGAGGCAATGACAAGAGGCATATATGGGAAGTTACTATTCAGCAGCTAGCTCCCAGTAGTGCATTGCTTCTCCTTAGCCTACCTAGGTATGCTTTCAACAAAGGATACCAAAAGAGCAAAGCAAATTAGATAACAGAAGTAAATTGGAATGTTGTTTAAAATTGCATCTTCTGAGTCATGAAAGTATAATTTTTACTTCCCTGTCCCTTTAACACAACTTTTAAGCTATGGTTCTATTTTCATATTTAAAATTAGGAACATGCATTTAATAATGTGATCAGTCAAATTGAATGCCAGTACATCTGATCTAAGCTTATTTTTATCTGTTTCCTGGTAAATAGATCCAAACTGATTTTTCTGCAGAATAGTCTTGTCTATAATTTGTTTAACTTTGGACTTTATGGGGACGAATTATCATGCTGCAAATGCAGCAGTTTCCGTGCGAGCCTTCAGGCTCACCAGAAACAATGGTTAAGACGCAGCGGTCGTAAGACCACTGCTCCTTAACTCATCCGCCACCTCTGAGGTGGCAGATAGCAATCATCCCGATCGGATAAGATCGGGATGATTGACACCCCTGCTAGCGGTCAGTTGGCCACGAATGTGCAGGGGGCGGCATTGCACAAGCATTTCACACGAAATGCTTGTACAATGATAAATGCCAACAGCGTATGCAGTCGACCTTTATCGATGTCGGGCGGACATTATCCGCTACAGAGGATCATGTCCACCCGACACTTGATAAATCGTCCCCTATGTCTAAATAACTAAATTAATAGATATGATGTAGTGCAGTCAACATATACAAATCCTTTAGACAGATCTTATATGTTCTTTATCTCAACTGTTAAACCAAACAGGTTCTTATTTTTAATGTTTTGTTTAGGGGGGACCTATGTAAGTATAGTGTGCAGAAAATTTCAGGTTTGAGATTTTCCTTATGGGGGCAAGAAGGTGCAATTTGTTCCCATTTCCCCTGATGTTCGGGTTGATTATCTCTGAGGGGGGGGCCAGATAGGAACCTGAAATTTCCATAGATATAAGTCCTCTATAGTAGCATTCTACTATAATTTTGAGTTTGAGATTCCTTTGGATACAGAGCTAGGGCTAGTAGAAATCTGGGGAAATGCCTACTATATTTATGTGTTTTCAGAAATTAATATATATGTAATATAAAAACTAAAAAAAATCAACAGTTTTTACAGTAATTATTTTTATGATTGTTAGCGAGGTCTAAAGTGCTACTACGTTTGATATTGGAAACAGTGAAGCATGATTTATCATGTTGGTACAGACGCAAAAATGACATTAGGACAGGAGGACTTGTCTATGCATCTGTGCATGCCCAACAAGTGTGTGGACAAAAGTATTGAAAAAGGAAAAATATTTCTCTTTTCTGGGGGCGCACTGCCTCTTATTTACTATATAAATGATAAAGGTTAAGTTGATATTTGTACAAAAAGGTTTTACAATATTGAATTGTTTCCCTAGATATTATATAAAAGGGAAAGGGAAAATATAAATCATTTTAAATAATATTATATTGTAATCAATTTGTGTCCAAACAAAGTTCACCAATGAATATGGGAAAGTTTCATTTTCTGGTGGCACTAAATAGGAAAAAGCATATGGGCCAGCTGACACTCTCAACGGCCAGCTCGCTGTTTACTCCTGATAGTGGTTTGGTCTGAGACTCAATGGATGTCGGCTCCTTGTGACGTGGTCTGGATATACTGAATACCGTTTCCTTGTGATGCTGTGTTAGCCTCCGTGTGCCGTTAACATGGGGTCATCTGATAAGGGAAACCAGATAAGTACCCATGATCCATGTAACATTACATATTACCAGAGGTTACTGCAATCTGTATAGCTCAAGGAGATTTCTGCTCTGGTATTAGTCATCAATTAAGATGTCCCACCCCTAGCACTTCAGGGTGTTTCAACTATTGGAAGAAGCAGATTGCTCCTAGTGTGTGGACAAAGCTTGTCGTGTTGGCAGAGCTGAGGTGTGTTAGTTTCCATTTATGTGAGTTAGATGCTAGGAGCTGAGGTGTGTTAATTTCCATTTATGTGAGTTAGATGCTAGGAGCTGAGGTGTGTTAGTTTCCATTTATGTGAGTTAGATGCTAGGAGCTGAGGTGTGTTAGTTTCCATTTATGTGAGTTAGATGCTAGGAGCTGAGGTGTGTTAGTTTCAAGTGATGCAGAAATAGATTTTATCCAGATATGGACATACAGTTTTTACATAGGTGTTTTACAAATAAACAGTGTCATAAACAGACCTATGGTCTTGTTTCTCCTGTGATAAAAGCAGTAAGTGACAACAGCTCAATAGTGTTAGTTTTTTTTAAGGGGGGATTGGGTGGGTTTTAGAGTAGGGTTGGGTATGTGGGTGGTGGGTTTTAATGTTGGGGGGGTATTGTACTTTTTTTTCAGTAAAAGAGCTGATTACTTTGGGGCAATGCCCCGCAAAAAGCCCTTTTAAGGGTTATTTGTAATTTAGTATAGGGTAGGGCTTTTTATTATTTTGGGGGGCTTTTTTATTTTATTTGGGGGATTAGATTAGGTGTAATTAGTTTAAAAACTTGTAATTATTTTATTATTTTCTGTAATTTAGTGTTTGTTTTTTGTACTTTAGATAATTTTATTTAATTTTATTTAATTGTAGTTAATTGTATTTAGTTTAGGGAATTAATTTAATTATAGTGTAGTGTTAGGTGTAATTGTAACTTAGGCTAGGTTTTATTTTACAGATAAATTTGTATTTATTTTAACTAGGAAGTTATTAAATAGTTAATAACTATTTAATAACTGTTGTACCTAGTTAAAATAAATACAAAGTTGCCTGTAAAATAAAAATAAATCCTAAGATAGCTACAATGTAACTATTAGTTATATTGTAGCTATCTTAGGGTTTATTTTATAGGTAAGTATTTAGTTTTAAATAGGAATAATTTATTTAGATTTATTTTAATTATATTTAAGTTAGGGGGTGTTAGGGTTAGGGTTAGACTTAGGTTTAGGGGTTAATAAATGTAATATAGTGGCGGCGGTGTAGGGGGGGCAGATTAGGGGTTAATAAATTTAATATAGTGGCGGCGGTGTAGGGGGCGGCAGATTAGGGGTTAATAAGTATAATGTAGGTGGCGGTGGGCTCCGGGAGCGGCGGTTTAGTGGTTAAACACTTTATTTAGTTGTGGCGGGGTCCGGGAGCGGCGGTTAAGGGGTTAATACATATAATGTAGGTGGCGGTGGGCTCCGGGAGCGGCGGTTTAGGGGTTAATACATTTATTAGAGTTGCGGCGGGGTCCGGAGGGTTTAGGGGGTAAACAGTTTAGTATAGTGGCGGTGTTTAGTGACAGGGTACCAATAAAGCTGTAAAAAAGCCGAAGAGCAGCAAGATCGATGACTGTTAGTTAACAACAGTCCGCTGCTCATCGCCCCCCGTACTTGGTGCGCGGCTTTTTGACAGCTTTTTTGGTAATTTTGGAGAACATATTCAGGTCCGCGGCAGAGATGTTAGGCAATCTTAGGTGAGCGTATTGGTGCCGTCGAATGCAGGTAAATTGACAGGTTGATAAATAGAGGCCTTTGTATTACCTAAATATCTGCTTGAGCTGGTCTTGGTTTATCCCCTGCATCCAAGATTAGGAAGATAAGTGCAGATAGAATAGAAGACAAAATGCTTTGAGAGCTAAAGTACTAAGGACTTCTGAAAGTTTGTCAAAGTGAAGTAACTGAACTTCATGAACTGAAACGCAAGGGTATGGCTGGTGAGTGTGATAAAATTATGGCTATAAGAAAATGTCACCATTTTCAGGTGGTATCAGGGGGTACTATCAGGTGCTTCTTTACATCAGCATTGCAAGAGTTTGAAGAACATACAGTGTTAAAATTGGTCCCACTGACCCTATGTAATAATCGCTGTGTTGCATGTGTCTATGATGACCAGTGGTGGTTAGGTTTGATTGAGGACATCAGCAAAGAAAACTGTGATGTTTTTGTAAACACCCCCCTGGACCAAGAACATCATTCAAGATATCTGCTGACAAAGCATGGTTTCCCATGAACAATGTTCTCAGAAAACTTACACCTGTCGAGTTGACTACTGACACTAGATGATCCCACAAAACTTACAAGAGACCGAGTGAGGAAATTTCACAGCTTCATTTTTATTATTTCTTTTGCTTACATTACATCTACATAGTAACATAGCAACATAGTAGATATGGTTGAAAGGAGACAGAAGTCTATCAAGTTCAACCTATATAGATCCTACCTAATTTACAATAAAAGCCGCAGTTCCATCTGCTTATTTTTCAAAGTATAAAGTAGGCTTTTCCTTAGGTTTCTACTAGACCTAGCTCTGTAACCAGTGGAATCTTAAACTCAAAACTTTTAAAGCAGACATGCAGAGACAAGTTTTCCTGCCCTTATGTCATAAAATTTGTGCTTGTACCAATATGATAGATCCTGCTTCACTGTTTCAAATATCAAATGTAGAAGCTCAAACTCAAAATATTTTCAGTAGAATGTTCCATAGAGAAGATAGCTTTGAAAATTGCAAGTACATATCTGGTTTCCTACCAGAGATAATCAACTTAAAAGAAAGGCGAAATGTTAAAGAAATTGCACATTCTTGCCCCCAGAAGTCTCAAAATCTAAATTGTCTGCATGCCCACTATACTTACCTAGGTACCCCCTAAAATTTTAAAACTGAGACCCAAATCCTTCTCATTATGAATTGACTTTAAAAGTGGAACTTTAAGTTATCTTGATCACTGCATTAGGACTTATGTTCTAAGTCTATGGAACAAGAATGTGCAAAATGTTTATAGATCTACATGTATCTTGTAAAGTGCTCTAGAGATCAGTTTTTAGACCATCCTGAGCTGAGATATTGAGGTTTTCGCAAACATCTGTATACATAAAATCGGTCATGCATCATGACACAAAGATGGCCGCTGTGGGTTAACCCAAGTAAAATAAAATGTAAACACTGCTGGTTTTGCAATACTATTTTACTAGCTATTGGTTTAGCGTTGCAAACGTCACCTCATTGGTAGAAGAGCGCTGGAGCTGCTAACTTTCGTGAGCTGCAGAAGCACAGTCAGGGTAAGCTGAGCAGCCTTTTTTTAATAACTGATGACTTAAACGCCACTTTATTTTTAGTTATGGTAAATGCTAGCATTTGTTAAACACTCAGATTTACCATCACTTTAACTGTAAATTAAAATAAGCTAAAATGATGTAGAGGGACATGCTGCATTATATATACCCATACTTACAGTATATGTATACAATTCATGTGCTAATTGGCTTTTCTTATTACTGCTTGTGACACAACCAACTGCTTTTATGGATCATAATGTCCTTTAAACAAGAAACATTTGCTTCGCTGACTATTTTAAAAGGCTGAAAATCTGTGTTATGCAACTGTACATAAAGCTTGAAATCATCTGAACTGCACACAAAGGTTCCTCCGCTAAATAACCTCATATGCATAGTATTCATTTTGCATTTTACATTCAAGTTTATGCTAACAAAATGTAAATGTTCGTGTTTTTTTTGGTAATTTTATTTATCATTGTAAAAAAGTGGTTTATTACAAGCATGTCGTTTTATTGCATTGCCTTTTTGTTCTGATTGTGCTTGTTTTCTTTTGCATTATGCTTAATTCGCAGTGCTTGTATTCATTATTTTGCCATCAAATTGCTACTTAATCATGCATGTTTTTTGTTTTTTATTTCCTTTGCATGCAAGGCCTTTTGTTTCTTTTATGGAATGCAATGTAAACCAACTCACCCATCCAATTCTACCTCGGGAACTACTATATCTACGGAATTAGACTGTGGCAAATTAATCCGAGAAGAAAGAGGCATTCGAACACAGCCCTCTATTCACACTGTGTAGTCAGTAAAAGGTGTGTTAATTGATCAGGATAATGCTAGTAAATATGGATAATTGTGTATGTAAAGATATCAATAAAATATTTGCTGCCTCAACTAGGTCTTGAAACGTAGAATAAAAATAGGTGCCTGTTTGAGGTCAACAGCAAATTGTAGAAGACTCGGTGGTTGATTATCTAAAGCTCTCCACTCTGGCGAGATGATCTATGATGTCTCATCAGTTGGCGAGATGATCTATGATGTCTCATCAGTACTTCGAGGTCCCTTCAAAAATGTTATAAAGGCAAATTTTATCTTGATAGCTGTTTATCTTGCTATGCAGATTATGGATGTGCCTTTCTTAAAATTTTTGAGTGACCTCACAGTGCTGACGAGACATCTTTCATAATCTCCCTAGAGTGGAGAGCTTTAGATCATCAGGCTTATAAAGAGATTCAAAACAATATTTCTTTTCGTTTGTCAGCACTTAGCAAGTCTCTTCTACAATGTAATATTAAAAATGTAGGAGTAAAGAAAACAAGTTTCCTGTATCTGTTCAGGCCTTGCTTCCACATCTGCACCCAAGGGTTTTGTTCATAAACCCTCTGTCCTCTGTCAGACTCTTTCACATATAAAGGGGATTCCAAGGAGATGTCACTACTGTTACTGTAGCAGTGGATACACACCAGGAATGCTGCTCCTTATTAGTAATACTTATTATTATTTTAATTATTAATATTTTTCTTTATTTATGATGCGCCAACAGATTCTGCAGCGCTGCCCATGGGTACAAATAGAAAAGTACAACAGAGAAACAATACAATAAAAGACAAAATTTTACAGACACATACAGGGGGAATTGAGGGCCCTATTCCCATGGGAACTTACAATCTAGATGGGTAGGAGGATGGGAAACAGGAGATGGGGACTGCAAAGGTGAGAATGATATTAGTGAGGAGATAGATGAGGGCAACTGTTAGATAAGTGAAATTAATTTGTTACTGAGTCGAGTGATAAGCTTCCCTGAATAAAAAGGTCTTTAGGTAGCATTTATGGAAGACAGGTTAGGGGTAAGTCTGACAGCTCGAGGAAGTGTGTTCCAGAGGGTTGGTGCCGCACAAGAGAAGTCCTGTAGTCTAGCATGAGAGGAGGTGATGGTAAAGGACGCAAGAAGCAGGTCATTGTTGGATCTTAGGGGGCGGGCTGCAGTATATTTGTTGATGAGTGAGGACAGGTAGGGTGGGGCAGCATTAGTGAGGGCTTTGTAGGTCAGGGTGAGAATTTTGAATTTAACTCTGCTGTGAATGGGGAGCCAGTGAAGGGACTCACAGAGAGGTGCAGCAGAAACAGAGCATCGGAAGAGGCGTATTAGCCTGACAGATGCAATTAGGATGGATTGAAGGGGAGAGAGGTGGGAGAGAGGGAGGCCAGTTAGTAAGTTATTACAGTAGTCAAGTCGGGAAATTACCAGGGAGTGGATTAGCTGTTTAGTAGTTTCAGCACTAAGAAACGGACGAATGTTGGAGATATTGCATAGGTGGTTGCGGCAGGATGAAGAGAGCAATTGTATGTGGGGAATGAAGGAAAAATGTAAGTCAAGTGTGGCTTCAAGGCAGTGGACTTGGAGTGATGGGGAGATAGTGGTGTCGCCAACAGTGATAGAAAAATTAGAAACTGGAGTAGAGTTGGGGGGGGGGTTAGAAGTAGTTTGGTCTTGGACATGTTTATTTTTAGGTGGCGATAGGCCATCCAGGAGGATATGCCAGATAAGCAGTCGCTGATGTGAGAATTGACAGAAGGAGAAAGTGCTGGGGTGGATAGGTAGATCTGGGTATCATTGGCATAGAGGTGATAGTTGAAGCCATAGCTGTTAAGTTTACCCAGTAAAGATGTGTATAGAGAAGAGTAGAGGACCCAGGACAGAGCCTTGAGGTACTCCAACAGACAGAGGCAATAAAGAGGAGGAGTCACCAGCAAAAGAGATGGAGAAGCATCTGTTAGAGAGATAACAGTAAATCTAGGAGAGGGCAGTGTCACAGAGCCCAAGAGAGCTGAGAGTCCTTAGGAGGGGGGGATGGTCAACAGTGTCAAAGGCAGCAGAGAGGTCAAGTAAGATGAGTATAGAGTAGTAGCCATTGTTTTAGCAGAAAAGAGATTGTTAGTAACCTTGGTGAGGGCAGTCTCAGTTTAGGACAGAAGTCAGATTGCAGGTCGAGCAATGAGTTTGGGGACAGGAAGTGGGTTAGGCGATCGAAAACTAGTTTTTCAAGGATTTTTGAAGATAGCGGGAGCAGTGATATGGGGCGGTAGTTTGCAGGAGAGTTAGGGTGAAGGGAAGGTTTTTTGAGGATTGTGGTGGTCTTTGCATGTTGAAGGAGGCAGGTAATGAACCGGTAGAAAGGGATAGGTTGAATATGTGAGTAAGAGCTAGAGTGAAGGTGGGAGACAGAGAAGGTATTAGATGTGAAGGAATAGGGTCAAGTGGGCAGGTAGTGATGTGTGAGGAAGACAATAGGGAACCCACTTCACTCTCAGTGGTTGGGAGGAGGGTGCAGAGAGTGGCAGAGGGGGTGACTGGGAGCGAAGTTGGGAGATTGCAAACTTGTGTTAGGATGTTGCTTCGGATGGTAAGTGTTTTATTCAAAAAGTAGTCAGCCAGGTCTTGAGCACTGAATGCAGATGAAGGGGGTGGTGAATGTGGGTAGAGGAGATAGTTGAAATGGAGAAGAGTGAAGAGTGAGTGGATATAAGAGAAGAGAAGTAGGTTTGCTTAGCTAACTATCTTTTTTAATAATAGATAAAGCATGAATATATATATATATATATATATATATATAGAGAGAGAGAGAGAGAGAGAGAGAGAGAGAGAGAAATGCTTGCACCCAAATAAGCAGCCCATCACACCCTGAAAACTGGTGCTTTCTTAAATCTAAAAATGTATCACAGTTTGCTTTTTGTTAAATGGGTGTTATGGTACATTGGTGGCTTGTTACTGTCCACCTATAAGGCAGTATGGGATCTTATAAGCCAGTGAGCAGCAATGCCTTAAGGAGAAGCTGTACTTCCTGTTAAGCTCAATCAAATAAAAAAAATAGCTTTAACTTAACCTTTGTTCTTGTAAAAACATTGTTTACCATGTTTAAAGAGTGCCATTTCACTATGCATTTAACCCCTATTAGAAGTGCAGAGGGTTTTATTAAGCTGCCTCATTTATAAATACAATATCAGAGGAAACAAGATAATGAATGTCCCAACACTTAATGGTATGCAGATGGAGTTGCACTGAAATGTATGGCTATAAACCATACAAGTCAAAATATATTTCCTAAAAAGCAGCACAGGTACATAAAACCCAATTTTTCTGTCATGATTCAGATAGAACATACATACAATTTTAATCAACTTTCCAATTTACTTCTATGATCTGATTTGCTTAGTTCTTTGGTATCCTTTGTTGAAAGGCATACCTAGGTAGGCTCAGGACCTGGGAGCTAGCTGCTGATTGATGGCTGCACATATATGCCTCTTGTCATTGGCTTACCAATGTATTCAGCTAGCTCCCAGTAGTGCATTGCTGCTCCTTTAAAAAAAGCATACCAAGAGAATGAAACAAAATTGACAATAGAAATAAAAATTGGAAAGTTGTTGAAAAATGTATCTTCTATCTGAATCATAAAAGATAAAATTTGGGTTTTATGTCACTTTAAGTAAGGGTAACCTATGTCTCCTGTTCCCCCTTCCAGTGGGCATTTTGAGTTGTAGCCACCTAGTTTGCCCAGCCTTCAGAAATCCCTGAAGCACACATTTTTAGTTCTACTTTTTCCTGGGGCCACACATTTTTAGTTGTTTTTTTCCCAGCGGCCGCAAAGAATATTGCATAGGGCCACATGTAGCCCAGGGGATGCTAGTTGGCCATCACTGATTTAAACTATCACTTCCCTAGACTGTTTCCAAACCTGATTTTGCTTTTTCAAAGCCATACACATTAAATATATCCAGCAGATACTAATTTAACCTACTTTTGCTTCTTTCCAATAATTCACCATTTCTCTGATTTTTCATCTAATAACCAACCAACCAAAGGTCAGGGTTCACTGTTTTCTTGTGTCATTTCTCTGCTTTTAAAAAGTTAGTGTAAATCAATTTTAAAACAAATTGAAAGCTTCTGTTGATTTGTTAAAGGTCACATGTAATTGCTGCACCTACTGTAAAGGTCATTCAGTGCCAGAGAAGCTAAAACTCTTCAACAAATATACAATCATCAATACTTTTATTTCCTAAGTTGTCTAGTTTTAAAAGAAAACGTTAATTTACAGTAGAATCATGCACCAATAAAATCAATGCAATTGCATTTCCAGATAACAAATAGATTGTATTTTATTTTGATCCAGCACATCACTTATTTTTGCAGTTGAAGTGAAAGTTCAGAATTTTATTACATTTACTTTCACCTTTTACTTCTATCAGAAAATAGAAGACTAGACACATTGCCCACTCTTCAAGTGACCTTTGGCACTGTTACATCTCTTTAATAAGGTTTCCTTTTTTATAGTTTCCCCTCTAGACTAAACTTTATTTATAATACTGTTAATGGATTCTTTGTACTGTAGTTGTAAGGCTGTGTTAACCATCATCAAACAGCATTAAGTGCTAGATTACAAGTGGAGCACTATTATAACATATAAACACATAAATATATAAGTATATACATATATATTTTTAATTTGTTGCCCAATGCTGCATGACTTACCCTCTGCACTGCGCTAGGTTATTTTGCCGTGTCTCATGGCATTAGAAAGAGGCTCCCATTGGAGCCTATGGAATCATTTTCTTGTGAGCGCAAGGCTTCCAGGCAATGCGAATGCTAGGTCGCATTTGCATTGAGCCTAACTTTTAATACCAGCGCACATTTGTGTGCGCTGGTATTACTGAGTGGAGTGCAAATATCGTGCTTGTGAAAGCACAATTTTGCGCTCCACTCATAGGGCTCCATTTATTAAAGTCAAGGTAAACTTTGATGAATGAAAGCCTGTTTTTTTTTAAATACTATTAAAAACAGGGGCACTTTCATTCATCAAAGTTTACAAAGCAGCCATTTTGATTAAAAACTTACCTTTGTTTTTTTGATAGCCAGAGCAGCTTCCCCCAACCGGAGATCCTCTCTTCACATGTCAGCAATGACTAATCCGGCTTCCTCCAATCACAGCATGGCCTCAGGCAATGACTACCCTGGGGGAAAGCTGTGATTGGAGGAAGCTGGATTAGTCATTGCTGACGTGTGAAGAGAGGATCTACATGTGGGGGAAGCTGCTCTAGCTGTGAAAAGAAGAGAGGTAAGTTTTTAATCAAAACGGCTGATTTGTAAACTTTGAGGAATGAAAGTGCCCCTGTTTTTAATAGTATTTTTTAATTCATCAAAGTTTACCTTCACTTTAAGCAGAAGATGCTGCTTCGGAGCCCCATCGCTTCAGGCTCTCCTGAAACTGAAGTTAAGAAGCAGCCTTCATAAGACCACTACTCCTTAACTTGTCCTTTTAGGTGGCGGATTGAAATTATCCCGATCCAATCCAACCGGGATGATTGACAGCCGATTGGCCTTCAGTGAGCAGGGGTTCACACGACTATTTTACCCCATAATCTAGGCCTAAATTTCCAAAGCAATGTGTAGGAAAAATATTTATTGTATTTATCTATTCTAAGTCTAATTATTTGCAATAACTTTTATCAGTTATTAATTCATTAGCTGCCAATGATCACTGCCCTATACTGCTATGCAATTAATGCCATCTGTCTTTGACAGCCAGTGGCTTAACGTATTCTTGTGCTCTACTTATGCAATAATGTTACAATATAATTCTGCTGTTGTTTTCATTTTAATGATATGTTTACAAAATCTACAAAGAACTAAATTAGCACCGAGGGCTAGATTAAAAGATGAGCGCAAAATATAGATATTTGCACTCAATTTAGTAATAAAAAAGGATTTGTTCCAGCCACCAATAGTTAAAAAACCTTTATTTCTTCATATAGGGTCTTTTGACAAACATACAACGTTTCAGACCTGCTATAGGTCCTTAGTCATGACTAAGGACCTATAGCAGGTCTGAAACGTTGTATGTTTGTCAAAAGACCCTATATGAAGAAATAAAGGTTTTTTAACTATTGGTGGCTGGAACAAATCTTTTTTGCTACTTGAAGTATTTGCAGGATAAGGCAGATCCTGGGTTCCGTGCCCCACAAGCCACATATCTGTTGGTGCTGTTTTCCACACTTTGCTTTGAGGTCTCAATTTAGTAATACCAGCACGTGCAAATGTGCGCTGGTATTACAAGTGAGGTGCAATACGAACGCGACCTCGCATTCTCACTGCACGGAAGCATTGCACTCACGAGAGTGCACTTCCATAGGCTCCAATGGGAGCCTTGTTCTCATGCCAACAGACACATAAATATATATATGTATATAAGCATATACTGTATATATATATATATTTACTGAGAACACACAGTTTCCCATAGACTGCAATGTAATAGCACTTTTCAGTACCGTTATTTTTTTCTAACACTCCACTCCCACCAACTTTAGCCCCCAAAACTGCTTAGGGCAGTTTTTTTGTTTTTTTTTAAATGGTATATTTAATATTTATTTGCATTAGTTGCTTGTGTGTGAACTTCCCTGTTGATTTCATACACACCCTGATGCCAGGTATAATTACACATTTTTTAAAAAGGGACCTCACACTTTATTTTGGGGGCAAATTTGGGGACATTTCAAAAAATGAACCAGGCATGTGATAAATTAGCGTTCCACTTGTAATCTAGTCCTGAGAGTTTTAAATGTATATCATTAAACTATAGGCTTAACTAACTGCTATGTATATTTCAGGCAAAACTGAACCATATCTGTCCCTAGCACAAATAGTAGGAAGTCAATTTCATGAATCAATAACAATTCTGTAAAGATGAATTTTTACAAAGCATTCATTCCAACTTGAAATCCTTACTTGTTCTATATAAACTAGTTATTTTACAAAACCGCTTTATTCCTCAGCTATACAAAATATGTTGAAGTTTCATAAAAAAACAAACATTTCTTATATGATTCAGATAGTGTTTTTGTTGCAAAAAAAAATGTTTTTTTGCATTTAGTATTGAAAATTGTGTTATCGGTTCATTTCTATCTTTTAATTTAAAAAAAAAAATAATAATAATGTATTAATTTTAGTTGCTTTTATGTGAACTGCCCTGTAGATTTCATACACGCCCTGATGCCAGGTATATTTACACATCCAGCACAATTCTTACAATTTAGCTTTTTTAAATGATATATTTGTACAAGCATTAACTTAGTTAACTTGAATGCAGTTTATGCATTATCGGATAAATATGTTATGTGCCAGATACAAACCAAAGAATGAACAATAAAAACCTAAAAATTACTTATTTTGTATCTTGTATTTTCTGAAATTGTCATTGGCTGTGAAGTACATATGTATTTAGACAACGACATATGTTTAGGTCTTTTTATAGTTTTATACCAACACATTACATTTGAAATTAAACAGATTCTAAATGTTTAGAGAACGCATAAGAAATATTGAAAAGCAACTTTGTTTTGTTTTTCTTTTTGTATTGATTTCAAAGCTATTATACATATCTCATAAAACATATCTCATATTAAATGTAACACCAAAATAAATCTAAAAAATAAAAAAAAGTGCATATTGCCCCTTAACCATATACTTTATTTAACAATCTACGTAAAAAAATGTTATTGATTTTTTTAAATACAATTGTCAAAAATGTCAGTAAACACAAAATGTAACAAAGTTTATGAAAGGGACAATTTACTGCAATTATTCTTTTCTTGATTTGCTTATACCAGCTAATTATATTAAATGTATTGAAAATTGCTCCTTTTGGTTGATTCCTGTAGTTGAAATAGTTGGTTTTTTTAAATCATCATCCATAACGAGAATTTCAGTACCTAAATATTGGCCCCTGTGTGCAAGTGCCAGTGCATATCTTTGTAGTTAAGAACAATGGGTTATTTTTTAAATTTTTGCTATATACTTTTATAACATACAGGTGAAACTTGAAAAATTTGAATATCATGCAAAAGTTCATTTATTTCACTAATGCAACTTAAAAGGTGAAACTAATATATGAGATAGACTCATTACATGCTAAGCAAGATAGTTCAAGCCGTGATTTGTCATAAATGTGATGAATATGGCTTACAGCTCATGAAAACCCCTAATCCACAATCTCAGAAAACTAGAATATTGTGAAAAGGTGCAATATTCTAGGCTCAAAGTGTCCCACTCTAATCAGCTAATTAAGCCATAACACCTGCAAAGGGTTCCTGAGCCTTTAAATGGTCTCTCAGTCTGGTTCAGTAGGAATCACAATCATGGGAAAGACCGCTGACCTGACAGTTGTACAGAAAACAATCATTGACACCCTCCATAAGGAGGGAAAGCCTCAAAAGAAAATTGTCATTGGCTGTGAAGTACATATGTATTTAGACAACGACATATGTTTAGGTTTTTTTTGCAAAAGAAGTTGGATGTTCCCAAAGTGCTGTATCAAAGCACATCAATAGAAAACCAAAATTGACACACACAGATGCAAATGCTGCACTTTGTAAATCAGACCACTGATTGGGTACGAATAGTTTAGCTTAGCTGAAACGACAAGTAGATATCATGTAGCTTGTAACAGGTAAAAAAAGCAGTACCGTACCAATGTAACATACAGTCAGTGGAAGTGATCGCTTGTAAAAACTGAGGATAGAGTTATGCAGCAATCGGGTGTGGTGGTGAGTAAAGTTCAAATATGCACAGGTTTCAGTATGTAGACTGAAATATGGAAGTAAAGCAGGTATATTCTCACCACTCTTGTCGCTGACTGATCTCTCCCTCAGGCCGTCCCATGAACAGGTATGGATCCACTCCTCCGATATCCAAAAGCAAAAGCTCAAATATGCAATAAGAATTACCCTTGATGGGACAGAATGCAGCCGCAGGATCTCGTGCAAGTAAAAAAGACTTTATTGTAAGATCATTAACAGGGTGTCAAACAAACTCAGGGGTACACTGAAACAATAGCAAACGTCCGACGCGTTTCCTGCCCGGAGGTACTTTGTCAGGGACTTAACTAGTACATACAGCAAACAACTTAAAAGGGCTTGCCTGCCTACGTCACAATGAGAGCACCTGTGTATTTTAATTAAAGGGACAGCCGCTGCTGTTTGTGGGAACAGATTGATGCCGGGCTAAGGCAAAACCCTTTTAAAGGGTTAAGCGTGAGTCAATATTGGGTTCCAAGTATTCAATGTATATGAATCTTGTATCAATATAAATTACTTTAAGGAATACAATATAAGAGACTGGGCACCGTAAAGGCATATTGTTGAATCTATCCGTTCCCTGTTCATAAGATGAAATACAAGGATTGCTCCGTAGGCAGACAAAAAACAAAAACCAAAATACAGTAAAAATAAGCTGAAAAGAAATAAAAAATATATGATAAAAAAACTGAAGATATTGTTATAACAATGTACTGCGGACTCTCAGAGGAGATGTGAGATAATTTTAGTATCAAAATTTCAATTTCAAATAAAATCTCACACATAGCTTCTGTAATGTTAGTAATTTACATGTAAACTGTCTTGGTGCCAAGGTTATTAGTATATAGCAGACAACGAGAAATCGGAGGTAACTAAACAAGAAACGTTTTGTACGTTATAGTGATACTATTGCATCTTTTACTCCGACAACTGTAATTATATTAAGTTACATGGAGGATTGAAACATAAAAAGCAAAGGGTATATCCTCGTGAAGGAAAAATGATAATGTGAGTGAACAACTTAAGTGGGCAAATAAAATAAACTCCGAATTCTAGTGTGCATTAAATACAAGAACAAAAATTCCTCACTATGAAGCATTCTAGAGTTGTGTATACTATGTCTTGGGTGTTGATTTTTAATTCTTAATTTTTATTTTTTATTTTTTGATTTTCGCCATGATTGAATCATAAAGTTAATTTGAAAATCAGTTCATAATTTTCAATTGCTATGTTATTGTCCTTTATTCTTATGCTTTTTATGTTTTTTGTATGGATGACATTATAACATATTAGATAGAAACTGGCAAAAATCAAAGTGAAGGTAAAAAAAACAACAGGTGCTGTTGTGCACATGTGAAGAAAGAAAAAAATCTGTGAAATTGAAAATAACTAATACTTGTAAGAGCTAAATATTTATGTCACGTGCACTGTGTGTATACCTAATGCTTATTAGAGTAGTAATTTAATATAATGTTAAAATGGCACTAGCCAGCAAAACTGAAGATGCTGCTATTAATTAAGGGTGAATAAAGGAGCAAAATTCAGGACAATGAGTAATCTTTCTCTGGAAAACAGACTATGATGTTAAAACAAATTAATGGAAACCAATTAATCTACAAAATATCTGAGATCAGTAATTTTGTTAATGCCATTTGGTGCTCCGGTTGATAAATTAAAGATCCAAAAGGCTTCTTTTCTATTTAATGTGGCTACCCTATCGCCCCCTCTAATATCATAGGGGGCATGATCAATGCCTTGAAAGCTAAACATTGTCCTTAAGTTGGTATCATTAACAGGAATGCCTAAAGATATAAAATGATTGACAAAATGTTTAGCTACTGGTGTAGAGGGCGGGTCATGTTTAATAGAGAGCAAATGCTCCCTGACCCTATCCTTAAGGAGCCTAGTCGTCCTACCTACATATTGCTTGTAGCAGATATTACAACTAATCAAATAAACCACAAATCTGGAGTTACAGTTCAATCTGAACCTGATATCAAAACAGTTACCTGTGGCCGTGGATCTAAACTCGTTACCTGGGACCACAAACTCACAGCTCTTACAAGGGATCTTCCTACATCTAAAGAATCCCATTTCCGGCTGGAGCCAGGAAGCGTTTGCTTTAGTTGAAAAATCTCTACTTAAGTAATTTCCAATAGTTGTAGCTTTTTTACTAACGAGCCTGATGCCCTGGTTCTGTAACAAATCGTGTAACAAGGCATCTCTGTCTAGGACAGGTAGATATTTTCTAATGATATTATTTATACAGTTGAATTGTCTTTAAAAGGGGTTTGCCTTAGCCCGGCATCAATCTGTTCCCACAAACAGCAGCGGCTGTCCCTTTAATTAAAATACACAGGTGCTCTCATTGTGACGTAGGCAGGCAAGCCCTTTTAAGTTGTTTGCTGTATGTACTAGTTAAGTCCCTGACGAAGTGCCTCTGGGCAGGAAAAGCGTCGGACGTTTGCTATTGTTTCAGTGTACCCCTGAGTTTGTTTGACACCCTGTTAATGATCTTACAATAAAGTCTTTTTTACTTGCACGAGATCCTGCGGCTGCATTCTGTCCCATCAAGGGCAATTCTTATTGCACATCAATAGAAAGTTATGTGGAAGGGAAAAGTGTGGATGTAAAAGGTGCACAAGCAGCAAGGATGACCGCAGCCTGGAGAGGATTGTCAGGAAAAGATATGACAAAAAGAGGATCACAGCCGCACTAGAAAGGCATCAGGGAAAAGGGCTGATAAAAAATAATCATAGGATTGTCAGGAAAAGGCCATTCAAAAGTGTTGGGGACTTTCACAAGGAGTGGACTGAGGCTGGAGTCAGTGCATCAAGAGCCACCACACACAGACGGATCCTGGACATGGGCTTCAAATGTCGTATTCCTCTTGTCAAGCCACTCCTGAACAACAAACAACGTCAGAAGCGTCTTGGAAACTTCACACTGGACTTCAAGCATCTTGCAGTGTGTGCCTCTCCATTCTTCCTCCATACTCTGGGTCCTTGGTTTCCAAATGAGATGCAAAATTTGCTCTCATCAGAAAAAGAGGACTTTGGACCACTGAGCAACAGACCAGGTCTGCTTTTCTTTAGCCCAGGTAAGACGCTTCTGACGTTGTTTGTTGTTCAGGAGTGGCTTGACAAGAGGAATACGACATTTGAAGCCCATGTCCAGGATCCGTCTGTGTGTGGTGGCTCTTGATGCACTGACTCCAGCCTCAGTCCACTCCTTGTGAAAGTCCCCAAAACCTTTGAATGGCCTTTTCCTGACAATCCTCTCCAGGCTGCAGTCATCCCTGCTGCTTGTGCACCTTTTTCTTCCACACTTTTCCCTTCCACATAACTTTCTATTAATGTGCTTTGATACAGCACTGTGGGAACATCCAACTTCTTTTGCAATTACCTTTTGAGGCTTTCCCTCCTTATGGAGGGTGTCACTGATGGTTTTCTGCACAACTTTCAGGTCAGCGGTCTTTCCCATGATTGTGATTCCTACTGAACCAAACTGAGAGATCATTTAAAGGCTCAGGAACCCTTTGCAGGTGTTATGGCTTAATTAGCTAATTAGAGTGGGACACTTTGAGCCTAGAAAATTGCACCTTTGCACAATATTCTAATTTTCTGAGATTGTGGATTTGGGGTTTTCATGAGCTGTAAGCCATAATCATCACATTTATGACAAATCACGGCTTGAACTATCTTGCTTTGCATGTAATGAGTCTATCTCATATATTAGTTTCACCTTTTAAGTTGCATTAGTGAAATAAATGAACTTTTGCACAATATTCTAATTTTTCGAGTTTCACCTGTATATGCTTTTTCACAAGGACTTTGTGCCCTGCATATCTGAAGTATATTTTCTCAGTGAATATTAATATTTCATTATATATGTTTCTTATTATGAATTTCAGTAAGAGATTTGGAAAAATCTGAACACAGATTTTAAGTTCCATGTTAAATTAAATCAAATTAATTTGTATTCATAATATATATATATATATATATATATATATATATATATATATATATATATATATATATTCTTGTTAAAGAGTGTGTACCTGGACTGTAAAGCAATGACCAGTTTTAAATTATTTTACATATTTTGTAGGCAATGATTTGCAATGTTGTGGATAATTGTTAATGTACAGTATATTATAGGATATATGAGGCATGTGTGCAGCCACCAATCACAGGCTAGCTTCAAGTAGTGCATTACAGCTCCTCAGCATACCTAGGTATGCTTTTCAACAAATGATACAAAGCCAATATAGAGAATTAGTTAAAAGAATACACTATAGCAGTTAAGACATAATGAAATATTTTGGTTGAGCTAAGAGAATACTTTTTATGTAAAATTCAGTTCCTAATTTCCTAGAATTTTGCAATTCTAGCCCTAGACTTAGTTGCCGTCTGCTTAAATACATACAAATAAATACTGAATGTATAGAGAGTTTAATTTCGGACTACAATGTGATTATGCTATACATCAGTATGTTTGCAAAATGAAGTAAAATAGCCGTCTTAACTTAGCATTCATTTGTCCTCTTACATAGAACACTTAAAGGGATACTAAACCCAATTTCTTTTCTTTCATAATTCAGATAGAGCATGCAATTTTAAGCAACTTTCAAATTTACTCATACTATCAATTTTTTCTTCGTTCTCTTGCTATCTTTAATTAAAAAACAAAAATGTAAAGCTTAGGAGTCGGCCCATTTTAGGTGCAGCATCCTGGGTAGTGCTTGCTTATTGGTGGCTACATTTAGCCACCAATAAGCAAGCGTAACCCAGGTTCTGAACAAAAAATGGGCTGGCTCCTAAGCTTTACATCCCTGTTTTTTTAAATAATGATAGCAAGAGAACAAAGAAAAAATGATAATAGGAGTAAATTAGAAAGTTGCTTAAAATTGCATGCTCTATCTGAATCATGAAAGAAATACATTTGGGTTTAGTATCCCTTTAATAATGGCAATCTATATCTTTTTTTTTTTTTTTTTTACCAAATTGATCAAGTAGCTAAATTACATTGGTATTAGTTGTTTTAATTTTGTTGCAATGGTTGATATAAGACAAACTATGTATGACTAGTGTACAGAATGATTCAGCTTGTTAACCATGCACAATTCAAATCACACTACTGGACACGTCCTCTTTAAAATCATTTTAAAAATGTAACTATAGTTTTGCTGTTTCAATATGTTTATTTTTGCTATAAGACTGTTCCTTTAACATCCATTTGCCAATGTATTTTGCATTACAGTGTGGCAATGAAAGTAATCAGCAGCTGCTCCGAACAACATATATGGCATTAGATTAAAAGATTGTTAGTCAGTGCAATGTCATTGATATTCAAAATGATTTTTGTTGCTGGCACATATTCAGAAGTGCCATAATGTCAGTTTATCTCTGTTCATTATGTGTTAGCATTTATATACCAAACATGCTTCTACTGCCCAAATAACACATTTAGAAAACAAAGGCTTTATTTAGAAAAATAAATAATTAGACAAAGGAATAGATGAGAAAAAAAATTGGCAACCTTAGTGGAGTGTGAAAATAATATTTTTCCAAAATATATTTTATTGGCAAAAAATACCCCTTCTAGTAAATACATTTTTATATATATTTTCTTGTATATGTTTGGTAGAAAATAAGCTATTAAAGAAGCTTGGCAAATTATTATTTATTTGTATTGGCCCATAGCCATTCCCCTCAGTGTCTAGCAGATTTTAAATAAATTAGATTTTCTAAATGCAAATCTTGGACTATAACCCAAAAATGTGTAGTAGCCTATAAGCATATTCAGATAGCACATTCACATCTACAGACAGATACTTAATCTTCCGCATTGAAAGCTATAATTATTAGGAATAAAATAGGACAGCAAAAAACAATTATTCAGCTTGGACAAAATAATGATTTTTTTTATAGTAGACATACATCTCTGTTTTTCCCTAAACACAGGAAAAAAAAGCTTAGCATAAAGCAATTACTTAACAAGCTTTCATGAGATTACCCATCATTTTTTCAGCCTTTTTTCTATCATTCCCGTAAAAACGCAAACACAAAGGGCCAGTGTTAAAGCAAAGCATGCTATTACCAGAGTGACTGATTATTAAGCTAGATCTGAACATTTCATACAACTTTATTAAAAAAAAAAAGTCAAGAGGTTCCATTCATTAGTGCATCTTGACTATAAACAAGTATACAATTGGAGAAAAAAAAAAATAGATAAAATAATTAAAAATAAACAATTTACCTTAACTGGAAAATGGGGTTTGCACCAATGTTTTTAGTAGTTTGACAGTGGGTAGGTATTTGTAGGTTATAACTTATTAACTTTTGTTTTAAGTCATAAAATACATTATACAACTAAAGTACACAAGAGATTTTTCAATAATAATATTATTTGTGGAAAAAAAACTGAAGGTAACAAAAGGAGGACACATAAATGCTTAAAGGGACACAATACACATATGCTAAATCACTTGAAACTGATGCAGTATAAATGTAAAAAGCTGACAGAAAAATATCACCTGAGCATCTCTATGTAAAAAAGAAGATATTTTACCTCACAATTTCCTCAGATCAGCAGAGTAAGTTCTGTGTAAAAAGTTATACAGTCATGAGATTTCATTGTACACTTCCTTACACTGAATAGGGAAATAACATGATAGTGCACAAGGCTCAATCCTTCAGCTGTCCCGGGACAGACATACTGATTTGTTGCTTAGAAGTCCTTTACAATGGGATGTGGCTACTGAGAAACTTTTGAGGTAAAATATCTTTTTTTTTACATAGAGATGTTCAGGTGATATTTTCTAGTCAGCTTTTTACAGCTATGCTGCATCACTTTCAAGTGTTTAAACATTTGGGTATTATGGCCCTTTAACTAAAATGACATTAAAGACTAGACTTCCATTTATGGGGTGCCTAGTGTTCAATGTCACTTTAATTAAACATCTCTGTTTATCCCTAAACAAAGTAATACCCCTCATTTTTTTAGCCTTTTTTCTATCATTCCTACAAAAACAAAAACGGCTGATTTGGTGCAGGTCCACTCATCTGAGCCCTTACCAAACGTTAAGATTCAGCGGTTGTACATGCGCTGTTTCTTAAACAGACAGTCTACTCCAGAATTGTTATTGATTAAAAAGATAGATAATACCTTTATTATCTATTCTCCAGTTTTGCATAAAAAACACAGTTATATTAATATACTTTTTACCTATGTGATAACCTTGAATTTAATCCTCTGCATATTGCCCCCTTATTTCAGTTCTTTTGACAGACATACATTTTAGCCAGTCTGTGTTGACTTACAAATAACTCCACGTGTGTGAGCATAATGTTATCTATAAGGAACACATGAACTAATGCCCTCTAGCGGTGAAAAACTGTCAAATTCATTCAGATAAGAGGCAGCCTTCAAGGGCTTAGAAATAAGCATGTGAGCCTACCTAGGTTTAACTTTCAACTAAAAATACTAATGCCTAGATTATGAGTTCTGCGTTAGCTTTAAAAAGCAGCGTTAAGGGGTCCTAATGCTGCTTTTTAACGCCCGCTGGTATTACGAGTATGGCAGGTACAGGTGTACCACTCACTTTTCTTCCGCAACTTTTCCATACCGCAAATCCCCTTATGTAAATTGCGTATCCTATCTTTTTAATGGGATTTGGCTAACGCTGGTATTACAAGTCTTGGAAGAAGTGAGCGGCACAGCCTCTACCTCCAAGACTCCTACCGCATATAAAAGTCAGTAGTTAAGAGTTTTATGGGCTAACGCCGGAGCATAAAGCTCTTAACTACAGTGCTACAAAGTACACTAACTACCTATGAACCCCTAAACCGAGGCCCCCCCCACATCGCAAACACTATAATAAAATTATTTAACTCCTAATCTGCCGACCAGACATCGCCGCTACCTACATTATACCTATGAACCCCTAACATCGCCGACACCTACATTATATTTATTAACCCCTAATCTGCCCCCCCCAACGTCGCCGCAACCTAACTAAACTTATTAACCCCTAATCTGCCGACCGGACATTGCCGCCACTATAAAAAATTTATTAACCCCTAAACCGCCGCATTCCCACCTCGCAAACACTATAATAAATGTTATTAACCCCTAATCTGCCCTCCCTAACATCGCCGCCACCTACCTACAATTATTAACCACTAATCTCCCACCCCCTATGTTGACACTACTATAATAAAGTTATTAACCCCTAAACCTAAGTCTTACCCTAACCCTAACACCCCCCTAATTTAAATATAATTTAAATAAAATGAAATAAAATTACTATCATTAAATAAATTAATCCTCTTTAAAACTAAATACTTACCTATAAAATAAACCCTAAGATAGCTACAATATAACTAATAGTTACATTGTAGCTATTTTAGGATTTATATTTATTTTACAGGCAACATTGTATATATTTTAACTAGGTAGAATAGCTATTAAATAGTTAATAAGTACTTAATAGCTACCTAGTTAAAATAATTACAAAATTACCTGTAAAATAAATTCTAACCTAAGTTACAAGTACACCTAACAGTACACTATCAATAAATTAATTAAATAAATTAACTACAATTATCTAACATAAAATACAATATAATAAACTAAAATATATAACAAAAACAAACACTAAATTACAAAAAATAAAAAAAATTACAAGAATTTTAATCTAATTACACCTAATCTAAACCCACTAATAAAATAAAAAAGCCCCCCAAAATAATAAAATTTCCTATCCTAAACTAAATTACAAAGTAATCAGCTCTTTTATCAGCCCTTAAAAGGGCTTTTTGCGTGGCATTACCCCAAAGTAATCAGCTCTTTTACCTTTTAAAAAAAATACAAGACCCCCCCCAACATTAAAACCCACCACCCACACACCCCTACTCTAAAACCCACCCAATCGCCCCTTAAAAAAACCTAACACTAACCCCCTGAAGATCACCCTACCTTGGGCCGTGTTCACCCATCCGGGCCGAATTCTTCATCCAATCCGAGCGATGTGGTCCTCCATCCGGCAGAAGTCTTCATCCAAGCGGGGCAGAAGAGGTCCTCCATCCGGCAGAAGTCTTCATCCAAGTGGGGCAGAAGAGGTCCTCCATCCAGCAGAAGTCTTCATCCATCCGCGTCTCCATCTTCAAGACCTTCGACGCGGAACATCCTCCTTGGTCGACAGACTAACGATGAATGAAGATTTCTTTAAATGACGTCATCCAAGATGGCGTCCCTCGAATTCCGATTGGCTGATAGGATTCTATCAGCCAATCGGAATTAAGGTAGGAAAAATCTGATTAGTTGATTTAATCAGCCAATAGAATGCGAGGTCAAGTCTATTGGCTGATCCAATCAGCCAATCGGATTGAACTTCAATCCGATTGGCTGATTAAATCAACCAATCAGATTTTTCCTACCTTAATTCCTATTGGCTGATAGAATCCTATCAGCCAATTGGAATTCGAGGGACGCCATCTTGGATGACGTCATTTAAAGGAACCTTCATTCGTCATTACTCCGTTGGCCGAGGAGGATGTTCCGTGTTTGAGGTCTTGAAGATGGAGCCGCGGATGGATGAAGACTTCTGCCGGATGGAGGACCTCTTCTGCCCCGCTTGGATGAAGACTTCTGCCGGATGGAGGACCGCATCGCCCGGATTGGGTGAAGAATTCGGCCCGGCTGGGTGAACACGACTCAAGGTAGGGTGATCTTCAGGGGGTTAGTGTTAGGGGGGATTGGGTGGGTTTTAGTAGTAGGTGTGTTGGTGGTTGGTTTTAATGTTGGGGGGGTCTTGTATTTTTTTTTACAGTTAAAAGAGCTGATTACTTTGGGGCAATGCCCCGCAAAAAGCCCTTTTAAGGGCTGGTAAAAGAGCTGATTACTTTTGTAATTTAGTATAGGGTAGGGAATTTTCTTATTTTGGGGGGCTTTTTTATTTTATTAGGGGGATTAGATTAGGTGTAATTAGTTTAAAAAAAAATGAATTTCTTTTTTATTTTCTGTAATTTAGTGGTTTTTTTTTCGTAATTTAGTTTAATTACTTTAATTGTAATTAGTTTAATTTAATTTAGTTTATTTATTTATAGAGTAGTGTTAGGTGTAATTGTAACTTAGGTTAGGGTTTATTTTACAGGTCATTTTGTCTTTATTTTAGCTAGGTAGTTATTAAATAGTTAACTATTTAATAACTATTGTACCTAGTTAAAATAAATACAAAGTTGCCTGTAAAATAAATATAAATCCTAATCTAGCTACAATGTAATTATTAGTTATATTGTAGCTATATTAGGGTTTATTTTATAGGTAAGTATTTAGTTTTAAATAGGATTAATGTATTTAATTATAGTAATTGTATTTAGATTTATTTAAATTATATTTAACTTAGGGGGGGGTTAGGGTTAGACTTAGGTTTAGGGGTTAATAACTTTATTATAGTAGCGGCGACGTTGGGGGCAGCTGATTAGGGGTTAATAATTGTAGGTAAGTGGTGGCGATGTTAGGGAGAGCAGATTAGGGGTTAATAAAATGTATTATAGTGTTTGCGAGGCGGGAGTGCGGCGGTTTAGGGGTTAATACATTTATTAAAGTGGTGGCGATGTCCGGTCGGCAAATTAGGGGTTAATAAGTGTAGGTAGGTGGTGGCTGCGACGTTGGGGGCGGCAGATTGGGGGTTAATAAATATAATATAGGTGTCGGCGATGTTAGGGGCAGCAGATTAGGGGTTCATAGGGATAATGTAAGTGGTGGCGGTGTCCGGAGCGGCAGATTAAGGGTTAATAGTATAATGTAGGTGGCGACAATGTTGGGGGCGGCAGATTAGAGGTTAATAAGTGTAAGATTAGGGGTGTTTAGACTCGGGGTTCATGTTAGGGTGTTAGGTGTAGACTTGGAAAGTGTTTCCCCATAGGAAACAATGGGGCTGCGTTAAGAGCTGAACGCTGCTTTTTTGCAGGTGTTAGTTTTTTTTCACCCAGCTCAGCCCCATTGTATCCTATGGGGAGATCGTGCATGAGCACGTTTTTCCAGCTTACCGCTACCATAAGCAACGCTGGTATTACAGGGAGAAGTGGAGCTAAATTTTGCTCAACACTCACTTTTCTGAGGCTAACGCAGCCATTCAGAAAACTTGTAATACCAGCGTTGTTTAAAGTGAGTCCTGGAAAAAAAAGGAGCGTTAGCAATGCAGGGCTTTACCGACAAAACTTGTAATCTAGCCGTAAGAGAACAAAGCAAATTTGATAATAAAAGTAAATTGGAAAGTTGTTTAAAATTACATGCCCTATCTGAATCATGAAAGTTTAATTTTGTCTAGACTGTCCCTTTAAAGGGACACTCAAGTCAAAATAAACTTTTATGATTCAGACAGAGCATGAAGTCTTAAGATACTTTCCAATTTACTTCCAATATCAAATTTTGCACAGTCTTTTTATATTCACACTTGTTGGGGAACAAAATCCTACTGAGCATGTGCACAAGCTCACAGGGTAAACGTATACTAGTCTGTGATTGGCTGCTGTCTTTCACATGATACATGGGGATGGAAAATGGAAGAAAAATAAATTTGTACGAAAAAAATTACTTCTTATTTGAAATTCATAGTAGGTGTTCAATCATTGTCTTTTTATTATGCATTTGTTCATTATGCAATTCTACTGCATTGAGTGGTCATTTAGCCTCAGTGATTGGGAACTTCAGATAGTCCCGACTTGTTGCCTGGAATGACTGACAAGCCCTGCTCAGGCACAATTGCAAGCTAGGGGTGGAATAGCGAATCAGCAGATGCCGATCCAGAGGCCCCTAATGTGTGGATATGTTCATTCTCTCATTGAGAACCTTGTCCACACGGATCTTCATAAATAGGAGCCTATGGCCCATATTATAAGTGAAGCACACAAATATTAGTGCTATTGTGCACTTACATCGCTTGAGCTCTATTAAAAGTGCTTTTATTTTTACACTCATATCACAAGTTGAAAGTAATATATTAGCAATTGAAGGAAAGTCTAGGGCACACTAACATCTACATGTCAGATAGCATGGGTGAACTAAATCCCTCACAAAATAGACTTTTATGGGAGGGGGGTGTTGAAAAACACATGCCGGCTGTTTGAGAGTTAATCTGATGTTGCTCTAAAATGAATGTGCGCTAAGTCAAAGGTCAAACAATGGAGTTCTTCACTTTCTTAAAACTGTGGCCTAGACTTGGAGTTTGGCGTTAGCCATGAAAACCAGCGTTAGAGGCTCCTAACGCTGGTTTTAGGCTAACTCTGGTATTTGGAGTCACTCAAAAAAGGGTCTAACGCTCACTTTTCAGCCGCGACTTTTCCATACCGCAGATCCCCTTACGTAAATTGCGCATCCTATCTTTTCAATGGGATTTTTCTAACTCCGGTATTTAGAGTCGTGGCTGAAGTGAGCGTTAGAACTCTAACGACAAAACTCCAGCCGCAGGAAAAAAAGTCAGTAGTTAAGAGCTTTCTGGGCTAACGCCGGTTCATAAAGCTCTTAACTACTCTACTCTAAAGTACACTAACACCCATAAACTACCTATGTACCCCTAAACCAAGGTCCCCCCACATCGCCGCCACTCGATTAAATTTTTTTAACCCCTAATCTGCCGACCGCCAACTACGTTGTCCTTATGTACCCCTAATCTGCTGCCCCTAACACCGCCGACCCCTATATTATATTTAGTAACCCCTAACCTGCCCCCCACAACGTCGCCGCCACCAACCTACACTTATTAACCCCTAATCTGCCGACCGTAAAGCGCCGCCACCTACGTTATCCTTATGTACCCCTAATCTGCTGCCCCCAACACCGCCGACCCCTATATTATATTTATTAACCCCTAATCTGCCCCCCACAACGTCGCCTCCACCTGCCTACACTTATTAACCCCTAATCTGCCGAGCGGACCGCACCGCTACTATAATAAAGTTATTAACCCCTAATCCGCCTCACTAACCCTATAATAAATAGTATTAACCCCTAATCTGCCCTCCCTAACATCGCCGACACCTAACTTCAATTATTAACCCCTAATCTGCCGACCGGAGCTCACCGCTATTCTAATAAATGTATTAACCCCTAAAGCTAAGTCTAACCCTAACACTAACACCCCCCTAAGGTAAATATAATTTTAATCTAACGAAATTAATTAACTCTTATTAAATAAATTATTCCTATTTAAAGCTAAATACTTTCCTGTAAAATAAATCCTAATATAGCTACAATATAAATTATAATTACATTGTAGCTATTTTAGGATTAATATTTATTTTACAGGCAACTTTGTAATTATTTTAACCAGGTACAATAGCTATTAAATAGTTAAGAACTATTTAATAGCTACCTAGTTAAAATAATTACAAAATTACCAGTAAAATAAATCCTAACCTAAGTTACAATTAAACCTAACACTATACTATCATTAAATTAATTAAATAAAATACCTACAATTACCTACAATTAAACCTAACACTACACTATCAATACATTAATTAAATACAATACCTACAAATAACTACAATGAAATAAACTAACTAAAGTACAAAAAATAAAAAAGAACTAAGTTACAAAAAATAAAAAAAATCTACAAACATAAGAAAAATATTACAACAATTTTAAACTAATTACACCTACTCTAAGCCCCCTAATAAAACAACAAAGCCCCCCAAAATAAAAAATGCCCTATCCTATTCTAAATTACTAAAGTTAAAAGCTCTTTTACCTTACCAGCCCTGAACAGGGCCCTTTGCGGGGCATGCCCCAAGAAGTTCAGCTCTTTTGCCTGTAAAAAAAACATACAATACCCCCCCCAACATTACAACCTACCACCCACATACCCCTAATCTAACCCAAACCCCCCTTAAATAAACCTAACACTAAGCCCCTGAAGATCTTCCTACCTTGTCTTCACCATACCAGGTTCACCGATCGGTCCTGAAGAGCTCCTCCGATGTCCTGATCCAAGCCCAAGCGGGGGGCTGAAGATGTCCATGATCCGGTAGAAGTCTTCATCCAAGCGGGGCAGAAGAGGTCTTCCATCCGATTGAAGTCTTCATCCAAGCGGGGCAGAAGAGGTCTTCCATCCGATTGAAGTCTTCATCCAGGCGGCATCTTCTATCGACATCCATCTGGAGCGGAGGGGCAGCATCCTGAAGACCTCCGACGCGGAACATCCATCCTGGCCGATGACTGAACGACGAATGACGGTTCCTTTAAATGACGTCATCCAAGATGGCGTCCCTCGAATTCCGATTGGCTGATAGGATTCTATCAGCCAATCGGAATTAAGGTAGGAATATTCTGATTGGCTGATGGAATGAGCCAATCAGATTTAGCTCGTATTCTATTGGCTGATCGGAACAGCCAATAGAATGCGAGCTCAATCTGATTGGATCAGCCAATCGGATTGAACTTGATTCTGATTGGCTGATTCCATCAGCCAATCAGAATATTCCTACCTTAATTCCGATTGGCTGATAGAATCCTATCAGCCAATCGGAAGTCGAGGGACGCCATCTTGGATGACGTCATTTAAAGGAACCGTCATTCGTTGTTCAGTCGTCGGCCAGGATGGATGTTCCGCGTCGGAGGTCTTCAGGATGCTGCCGCTCCGTTCCAGATGGATGTCGATAGAAGATGCCGCCTGGATGAAGACTTCAATCGTATGGAAGACCTCTTCTGCCCCGCTTGGATGAAGACTTCAATCGGATGGAAGACCTCTTCTGCCCCGCTTGGATGAAAACTTCTACCGGATCATGGACATCTTCAGCCCCCCGCTTGGGCTTGGATCAGGACATCGGAGGAGCTCTTCAGGACCGATCGGTGAACCTGGTATGGTGAAGACAAGGTAGGAAGATCTTCAGGGGCTTAGTGTTAGGTTTATTTAAGGGGGGTTTGGGTTAGATTAGGGGTATGTGGGTGGTGGGTTGTAATGTTGGGGGGGGTATTGTATGTTTTTTTTACAGGCAAAGGAGCTGAACTTCTTGGGGCATGCCCCGCAAAGGGCCCTGTTCAGGGCTGGTAAGGTAAAAGAGCTTTTAACTTTAGTAATTTAGAATAGGGTAGGGCATTTTTTATTTTTGGGGGCTTTGTTGTTTTATTAGGGGGCTTAGAGTAGGTGTAATTAGTTTAAAATTGTTGTAATATTTTTCTTATGTTTGTAGATATTTTTTTATTTTTTGTAACTTAGTTCTTTTTTATTTTTTGTACTTTAGTTAGTTTATTTCATTGTAGTTATTTGTAGGTATTGTATTTAATTAATGTATTAATAGTGTAGTGTTAGGTTTAATTGTAGGTAATTGTAGGTATTTTATTTAATTAAATTTAATGATAGTATAGTGTTAGGTTTAATTGTAACTTAGGTTAGGATTTATTTTACTGGTAATTTTGTAATTATTTTAACTAGGTAGCTATTAAATAGTTTTTAACTATTTAATAGCTATTGTACCTGGTTAAAATAATTACAAAGTTGCCTGTAACATAAATATTAATCCTAAAATAGCTACAATGTAATTATAATTTATATTGTAGCTATATTAGGATTTATTTTACAGGTAAGTATTTAGCTTTAAATAGGAATAATTTATTTAATAAGAGTTAATTAATTTCGTTAGATTAAAATTATATTTACCTTAGGGGGGGTGTTAGTGTTAGGGTTAGACTTAGCTTTAGGGGTTAATACATTTATTAGAATAGCGGTGAGCTCCAGTCGGCAGATTAGGGGTTAATGTTTGAAGTTAGGTGTCGGCGATGTTAGGGAGGGCAGATTAGGGGTTAATACTATTTATTATAGGGTTAGTGAGGCGGATTAGGGGTTAATAACTTTATTATAGTAGCGGTGTGGTCCGCTCGGCAGATTAGGGGTTAATAAGTGTAGGCAGGTGGAGGCGACGTTGTGGGGGGCAGATTAGGGGTTAATAAATATAATATAGGGGTCGGCGGTGTTAGGGGCAGCAGATTAGGGGTACATAGGGATAATGTAAGTAGCGACGGTTTACGGAGCGGCAGATTAGGGGTTAATAATAATATGCAGGGGTCAGCGATAGCGGGGGCGGCAGAATAGGGGTTAATAAGTGTAAGGTTAGGGGTGTTTAGACTCGGGGTACATGTTAGAGTGTTAGGTGCAGACGTAGGAAGTGTTTACGCATAGCAAACAATGGGGCTGCGTTAAGAGCTGAACGCGGCTTTTTTGCAGGTGTTAGGTTTTTTTTCAGCTCAAACAGCCCCATTGTTTCCTATGGGGGAATCGTGCACGAGCACGTTTTTGAGGCTGGCCGCTTGCGTAAGCAACTCTGGTATCGAAAGTTGAAGCTGCGTTAAAAATGCTCTACGCTCCTTTTTTGGAATCTAACGCAGCCTTTATGTGGACTCTCAATACCAGAGTTATTTTTATGGTGCGGCCAGAAAAAAGCCGGCGTTAGCTACGCGGGTCCTTACCGACAAAACTCTAAATCTAGGCCTTAGTTTTTATTGAAGTTAAAACATTGCACACAAACAATACTAGGCATTGGCAAATGTGCTGAAAGTGTAATTCATTTGGTAGAACAAATAGTCGTGTGGACATTCATTTTGGATAATGAAATGTTGATAAAAATTTGGTTATGGAATGTTACTTTCATTCTGGAATGTTCATAATGAAGTTAAATATTCAAATTTGAAATTTTTGAATGTAACATTTGATTTAACAAATACTATTCAGAAGTATAATAGTTCATGTAGTAGGGAATTTAGTAAATGGATACTTAATAGATACAAATATATTTAATTTAAATAATTTGAATGTTTCTATTTTGAATATTGCATAATTCGAATATTACATTTAAAGAGAGCATTTGAAATACTATTACAAATATATAGATTCAAATTATTTGAATATTGCACTAAAGTGGGTGCACTAAATCCATAACATAATAGACTTTTCTTTCATGTAATTGGCAAGAGTCCATGAGCTAGTGACGTATGGGATTTACAATCCTACCAGGAGGGGCAAAGTTTCCCAAACCTCAAAATGCCTATAAATACACCCCTCACCACACCCACAATTCAGTTTTATAAACTTTGCCTCCTATGGAGGTGGTGAAGTAAGTTTGTGCTAAGATTTCTACGATGATATGCGCTTCTCTGCATTGTGAAGCCCGATTCCTCTAGGAATACAGTGAATGTCAGAGGGATGTGAAGTTAGTATCACCTATTGAATGCAATGGTTTTCCTCACGGGAGATCTATTTCATAGGTTCTCTGTTATCGGTCGTAGAGATTCATCTCCTACCTCCCTTTTCAGATCGACGATATACTCTCATATTCCATTGCCTCTACTGATAACTGTTTCAGTACTGGTTTAGCTATCTGCTATATGTGGATGGGTGTATTTTTGTAAGTATGTTTTCATTACTTAAGACACTCTCATGGTTTGGCACTTCATATATTTATATAAAGTTCTAAATATATGTATTGTACTTATATTTGCCATTATTCAGATTTCAGTATATTTCCTTTTGCAGACTGTCAGTTTCATATCTGGGAAATGCATTTTCTAGGAGAATTTATTTTTTACCTGTATATTCTTTTTTCAATTGACTGTCATTTTAAATTTGCGGGCAGAATTAGGCTCGCGAGGGCGCAAAATGCCAAAGTATATTGAGTCATTTTTGGTGCGAGATTTTTTTGGCCCGAAGTTACGTTTGATTATGCAAATTCGTAATTTCCATCGTCTTAGTCTACGCCGAATCCTTTCACAGGGTTGTGATGCAATTTTTTTATATAATCAAAATTGATGTTAAATCTTGGAATGCTGACATGACGTCTAAGTCTAGATTGCTATCTCTTTCCAAGGTAATTAGTATTTGGTTCTCAGTTGGATTTGATTATTTTAACTGTCACTGGGGAAGGGAGTTTTTTTGCCTCAGGATAAAAGACCTAAGGGTAAATCTAAAGCTTCTAACCGTTTTCGTTCGTTTCGACAAATTAAGGAACAGAAACTTAATCCTTCCCCCAAGGAATCTGTTTCCAGTTGAAAACCTTCTTCAAATTGGAATAAATCCAAGCCATTTAAGAAACCAAAGCCAGCCCCCAAGTCTGCATGAAGGTGCAGCCTTCATTCCAGCTCTGCTGGTAGGGGGCAGATTAAGATTTTTCATGGATGTTTGGACAAATTCTGTCCAAAATCAATGGATTCTGAGTATTGTCTCTCAGGGATACTGAATAGGATTCAGAGTAAGACCTCCTGTGAGAAGATATTTTCTCTCACGCATCCCAGCAAATCCAGTAAGGCTCAGGCTTTCCTGAAGTGTGTTTCATACCTGGAGTTTTCAGCGGTAATCATGCCGGTTTCAGGAACAGGGTTTGGGGTCTTATTCAAATGTATTCATTGTATTCTGCCTTTTGTTCAGCACTGGTATTATATTTCCACAATAGACTTACAGGATGCATATCTTCATATTCTGATTCATCCAGATCATTATCAGTTTCTGAGATTCTCTTTTCTAGACAAGCATTACCAATTTGCCGCTCTTCCTTTTGGCCTAGCGACAGCTCCAAGAATCTTTTCAAAGGTTCTCGGTGCCCTACTCTCTGTAATCAGAGAGCGGGGTATTGCAGTGTTTCCTTATTTGGATGATTTCTTGGCACTCAGGGCTGCAGAATCTGTTGGCGCTCTACAAATACCTGATAATAATAATAATAATAATAATAATAATACTAGCTAAGTCTTTACATTCTGAAGAATCTCATCAACTAGTGTTGTTTCGTCGAAAACATGGTTGGAGGATCAATTTACCAAAAAGTTCTTTGATTCCTCAGACAAGGGTCACCTTTTTAGGTTTCCAGATAGATTCAGTGTCCATGACTCTGTCTCTAACAGACAAGAGACGTTTACAATTGGTTTCAGCCTGTCGGAACCTTCAGTCTCAGTCATTCACTTCAGTAGCTATGTGCATGGAAGTTTTAGGTCTCATGACTGCAGCATTGGACGCAATCCCCTTTGCTCGTTTTCATATGAGACCTCTCCAGATTTGTATGCTGATCCAATGGTGCAGGGATTATACAAGGATATCACAATTAATATACTTAAATCCCAATGTTCGACTATCTCTGACTTGGTGGTTAAATCACCATCGTATAGTTCTCGGGGCTTCCTTTGCTCATCCAACCTGGACTGTGATCACAACAGATACGAGTTTTTCAGGTTGGGGAGCTGTTTGGGGATCTCTGACAGCACAAGGGGTTTGGAAATCTCAAGAGGCGAGATTGCCAATCAATATTTTCAGGGCTCTTCAGATTTGGCCTCTATTGAAGAGAGAACCGTTAATTTGTTTTCAGACAGACAATATCACAACTATGGCATATGTCAATCATCAGGGTGGGACTCACAGTCACCAAGCTATGAAAGTAGTATCTCGGATACTTGCTTGGGCGGAATCCAGCTCCTGTCTAATTTCTGCAGTTCATATCCCAGGTATAGACAATTGGGAAGCGGATTATCTCAGCCATCCGACTTTACATCTGGGGGAGTGGTCCCTCCATCCAGATGTGTTTTCTCAGGGTATTCAGATGTGGGGTCTTCCAGAAATAGATCTGATGGCTTCTCATCTAAACAAGAAACGTCCTAGGTATCGGTCCAGGTCCAGGGATACTCAGGCAGAAGTAGTGGATGTGTTAGCAGTTACTTGGTGTTACCAACCTGCTTATATTTTCCCGCCTCTAGTTCTTCTTCCAAGAGTGATCTCCAAAATCATCATGGAGCAATCATTTGTGTTGCTGGTGGCTCCAGCATGGCCTCACAGGTTTTGGTATACAGATATTGTTCGGATGTCCAGTTGCCAACCGTGGCCACTTCCATTAACCTTCTGTATCAAGGTCCGTTTTTCCATTAGAATCTCAAATCTATCAATTTGAAGGTATGGAAATTGAACGCCTACTTCTTAGTCATAGAGGTTTCTCTGACTCAGTGATTAATACAATGTTACAGGCTCATAAATCTGTTTCTAGAAATATTTATTATCGAGTTTGGAAGACTTATATTTCATGGTGTTCTTCTCATAAATTCTCTTGGCATTCTTTCAGAATTTTACAGTTTCTTTAGGATAGTTTGGATAAGGGTTTGTCTGCACCTTGAAGGGACACATCTCTGCTCTTTCTGTTTTATTTCACATAAAGATTACTAAGCTTCCTGACATTCACTGTTTTGTTCAGGCTTTGGTTCGTATCAAGCCTGTTATTAAATCAATCTCTCCTCCTTGGAGTCTTAATTTGGTTTTGAAGGCTTCACAGGCTCCATCTTTTGAGCCTATGCATTCTTTGGACATGAAACTACTTTAAGGCGGTTTTGCGGACTTCATTTAAATTCTTACCTAAGGTTGTGAATTCTAAGAACATTAATAGAGGAATTGTTGTCCCTTCCTTGTGTCCTAATCCTAAGATTTCTTTGGAGAGATCCTTAGATTCTTTGGATGTGGTAAGAGCTTTGAAATATTATGTTGAAGCTACTAAAGATTTCAGGAAGACTTCTAGTCTATTTGTTATATTTTCTAGTTCTAGGAAAGTTCAGAAGGCTTCTGCCGTTTCTTTGGCATCATGGTTAAAGCTTTTGATTCATTAAGCTTATTTGGAGTTGGATCAAGCCCCGCCTCAGAGAATTACAGCTCATTCTAGTAGATCAGATTTGCAAAGCAGCAACTTGGTTTGTAGGATGGAATTTAGAGATATTGAGGCCGAATTATCAAGTGTCTGTCGGACTTGATCCGACAGTGCGGATCAGGTCCGACAGACATCGCTGAATGCGGAGAGCAATACGCTCTCCATATTCAGCATTGCACTAGCAGCTCACAAGAGATGCTGGTGCAACGCCGCCCCATGCAGACTCGCGGCCAATTGGCCACCAGCATGGGGGTTTCAATGTGCGTTCAGTCGAAGAGCCAGATTTTAAAGGTCCTTTCTGAGCTTTGCAAGGGAGGTGGATTGTCTGAGGTGCAGCGGGAGAGTGTTCCATGTCTTTGCTGCTCGCCAGAAACACCAGTTATGAAGCAGCGGTCTAAAGATAGAGTATGATCGGGTTGAATTCCGGCGATTCCTGTCCACCTCATCAGAGCAGGCAGACAGGGTTATGGCGCAGGGGTCTTTAGACTGCTGCTTCATAACTGGTGTTTCTGGCGAGCAGCAAAGACATGGAACACTCTCCGCTGCACCTCAGACAATCCACCTCCCTTGCAAAGTTCAGAAAGGACCTTTAAAACCTGGCTCTTTGACTGAACGCACATCCCCTTACCCCCTCCCCCTCCTCCTATCTACTTTCCCCTAGCGGCTTGAGACCCTCACGGGTGATTAGTTTGCGCTCTATAAGTACCCAATAGATAGATAGTATCGGTACAACCATAGTTTAAAAGTAAGTGACCTTTGAGTAAGTGCACCGCATATATACACAAATTTACCTACATATTTACACACACACACTTGATTATCAACAGAAAACCCCCTTTCAAATCTATAGGGACTTTTGTAAATAAATCATTTGATAAGTTTTCCTAAAGGATTGTGTTTGATAACTTTATTTGAATATATTTTAAATGTTTTTTATTATGCTTATTTAACACTTTACTTCAGATCTCATACATTTCTGTATTACAAGTGGTGAGTTATGTGTTGCACTGTAGTGCAATCCAAAACGCAATGTAAAATTTAGCACTTTTTTAAGACCAGAAGCAAACCATCATTATTATTGTATAGCACTTTACTACATTAAGAACTCCACTACTTGCTCATCATCGGCTTAGAGCTTAAGTTATATATGTGACATTAATTTTAATGTGCTCCACATAGAACTCTATTATGTAAGGGATTCAGCACACCCGCACTATACGGCATGCAGATATTATTGTGCCCTCACTATCCGACTTACAAATGTTAGTGTACCCGCACTATACGGCATGCAGATATTATTGTGCCCTCACTATCCAACTTACAAATGTTAGCGTACCCACACTATACGGCATGCAGATGTTATTGTGCCCTCACTATCCGACTTACAAATGTTAGCGCACCCGCACTATACAGCATGCAGATGTTATTGTGCCCTCACTATCCGATGTACAAATGTTAGCGCGTCCCCACTATACGGCATGCAGATGTTCTTGTGCCCTTACTATCCGACTTACAAATGTTAGCGCACCCGCACTATACGGCATGCAGATGTTATTGTGCACTCACTATCCGATGTACAAATGTTAGCGCGTCCCCACTATACGGCATGCAGATGTTCTTGTGCCCTCACTATCCGACTTACAAATGTTAGCGCACCTGCACTATATGGCATGCAAATGTTATTGTGCCCTCACTATCCGACTTACAAATGTTAGCGCACCCGCACTATACGGCATGCAGATGTTATTGTGCCCTCACTATCCGACTTACAAATGTTAGCGCACCCACACTATACGGCATGCAGATGTTATTGTGCCCTCACTATCTGACTTACAAATGTTAGCGCACCCGCACTATACGGCATGCAGATGTTATTGTGCCCTCACTATCCGACTTACAAATGATAGCGGACCTGCACTATATGACATGCAAATGTTATTGTGCCCTCACTATCCGACTTACAAATGTTAGCGCACCCGCACTATACGGCATGCAGATGTTCTTGTGCCCTCACTATCCGACTTACAAATGTTAGCGCACCCGCACTATACGGCATGCAGATGTTATTGTGCCCTCACTATCCGACTTACAAATGTTAGTGCAACCGCACTATACGGCATGCAGATGTTATTGTGCCCTCACTATCCGACTTACAAATGTTAGCGCACCCGCACTATACCACATGCAGATGTTATTGTGCCCTCACTATCCGACTTACAAATGTTAGTGTACCCGCACTATACGGCATGCAGATGTTATTGTGCCCTCACTATCCGATGTACAAATGTTAGCGCACCTCACTATACGGCATGCAAATGTTATTGTGCCCTCACTATCCGACTTACAAATGTTAGCGTACCCGCACTATACGTCATGCAGATGTTATTGTGCCCTCACTATCCGATGTACAAATGTTAGCGCGTCCCCACTATACGGCATGCAGATGTTCTTGTGCCCTCACTATCCGACTTACAAATATTAGTGCACCCGCACTATACGGCATGCAGATGTTATTGTGCCCTCACTATCCGACTTACAAATGTTAGCGCACCCGCACTATACGGCATACAGATGTTATTGTGCCCTCACTATCCGACTTACAAATGTTAGCGCACCCGCACTATACGGCATGCAAATGTTATTGTTCCCTCACTATCCGACTTACAAATGTTAGCGCACCCGCACTATACCGCATGCAGATGTTATTGTGTCCTCACTATCCGACTTACAAATGTTAGCGCACCCGCACTATACGGCATGCAAATGTTATTGTGCCCTCACTATCCGACTTACAAATGTTAGCGCACCCGCACTATACGGCATGCAAATGTTATTGTGCCCTCACTATCCAACTTACAAATGTTAGCGCACCTGCACTATACGGCATGCAAATGTTATTGTGCCCTCACTATCCGACTTCCAAATGTTAGCGCACCCGCACTATACGGCATGCAGATGTTTTTGTGCCCTCACTATCCGACTTACAAATGTTAGCGCACCCGCACTATACGGCATGCAGATGTTATTGTGCCCTCACTATCCGACTTACAAATGTTAGTGCACCCGCACTACACGGCATGCAGATGTTATTGTGCCCTCACTATCCGACTTACAAATGTTAGTGCACCCGCACTATACGGCATGCAGATGTTATTGTGCCCTCACTATCCGACTTACAAATGTTAGTGCACCCGCACTATACGGCATGCAGATGTTATTGTGCCCTCACTATCCGACTTACAAATGTTAGCGCACCCGCACTATACGGCATGCAGATGTTATTGTGCCCTCACTATCCGACTTACAAATGTTAGCGCACCCGCACTATATGGCATGCAGATGTTATTGTGACCTCACTATCTGATGTACAAATGTTAGCGCACCCGCACTATACGGCATGCAGATGTTATCGTGCCCTCACTATCCGACTTACAAATGTTAGCGCACCCGCACTATACGGCATGCAAATGTTATTGTGCCCTCACTATCCAACTTACAAATGTTAGCGCACCTGCACTATACGGCATGCAAATGTTATTGTGCCCTCACTATCCGACTTCCAAATGTTAGCGCACCCGCACTATACGGCATGCAGATGTTTTTGTGCCCTCACTATCCGACTTACAAATGTTAGCGCACCCGCACTATACGGCATGCAGATGTTATTGTGCCCTCACTATCCGACTTACAAATGTTAGTGCACCCGCACTACACGGCATGCAGATGTTATTGTGCCCTCACTATCCGACTTACAAATGTTAGTGCACCCGCACTATACGGCATGCAGATGTTATTGTGCCCTCACTATCCGACTTACAAATGTTAGTGCACCCGCACTATACGGCATGCAGATTTTATTGTGCCCTCACTATCCGACTTACAAATGTTAGCGCACCCGCACTATACGGCATGCAGATGTTATTGTGCCCTCACTATCCGACTTACAAATGTTAGCGCACCCGCACTATATGGCATGCAGATGTTATTGTGACCTCACTATCTGATGTACAAATGTTAGCGCACCCGCACTATACGGCATGCAGATGTTATCGTGCCCTCCCTATCCGATGTACAAATGTTAGCGCACCTGCACTATACGGCATGCAGATGTTATTGTGCCCTCACTATCCGACTTACAAATGTTAGCGCACCCGCACTATACGGCATGCAGATGTTATTGTGCCCTCACTATCCAACTTACAAATGTTAGCGCACCCGCACTATACAGCATGCAAATGTTATTGTGCCCTCACTATCCGACTTACAAATGTTAGCGCACCCGCACTATACGGCATGCAAATGTTATTGTGCCCTCACTATCCGACTTACAAATGTTAGCGCACCCGCACTATACGGCATGCAGATGTTATTGTGCCCTCACTATCCGACTTACAAATGTTAGCACACCCGCACTATACCGCATGCAGATGTTATTGCGCCCTCACTATCCGACTTACAAATGTTAGCGCGTCCCCACTATACGGCATGAAGATGTTATTGTGCCCTCACTATCCAACATGTGAATGTTATCGTGCCCTCACTATCTGACGTGCAAATGTTAGCAAGTCCCCACTGTACAACATGCAAATGCTATTGTGCCCTCACTATAAGACATGTAAATGTTATTGTGCCCTCACTATACAACATGCAAATATTATTGTGCCCTCACTATACAACATACACATGTTATTGTCCCCTCACTATACAACATGCAAATGTTATTGTGCCCTCACTATACAACATGCAAATGTTATTGTGCCCTCACTATACAACATGCAAAGGTTATTGTGCCCTCACTATACAACATGCAAAGGTTATTGTGCCCTCACTATACAACATGCAAAAATTATTGTGCCCTCACTATACAACATGCAAATGTTATTGTGCCCTCACTATACCACATGCAAATGTTATTGTGCCCTCACTATACAACATGCAAATGTTATTGTGCCCTCACTATACAACATGCAAATGTTACTGAGCCCTCACTATACAACATGCAAATGTTATTGTGCCCTTACTATACAACATGCAAATGTTATTGTGCCCTCACTATACAACATGCAAATGTTATTGTGCCCTCACTATACAACATACAAATGTTACTGAGCCCTCACTATACAACATGCAAATGTTATTGTGCACTCACTATACAACATGCAAATGTTATTGTGCCCTCACTATACAACATGCAAAGGTTATTGTGCCCTCACTATACAACATGCAAAGGTTATTGTGCCCTCACTATACAATATGCAAAAATTATTGTGCCCTCACTATACAACATGCAAATTTTATTGTGCCCTCACTATACCACATGCAAATGTTATTGTGCACTCACTATACCACATGCAAATGTTATTGTGCACTCACTATACAACATGCAAATGTTATTGTGCCCTCACTACACAACATGCAAATGTTATTGTGCCCTCACTATACAACATGCAAATGTTATTGTGCCCTCACTATACAACATGCAAATGTTATTGTGCCCTCACTATACAACATGCAAATGTTATTGTGCCCTCACTATACAACATGCAAATGTTATTGTGCCCTCACTATACAACATGCAAATGTTTTGTGCCCTCACTATACAACATGCAAATGTTATTGTGCCCTCACTATACAACATGCAAATGTTATTGTGCCCTCACTATACAACATGCAAATGTTATTGTGCCCTCACTATACAACATGCAAATGTTATTGTGCCCTCACTATACAACATATACGTGTTATTGTGCCCTCACTATACAACATTCAAATGATATTGTGCCCTCACTATACAACATGCAAATGTTATTGTGCCCTCACTATACAACATGCAAAGGTTATTGTGCCCTCACTATACAACATGCAAATGTTATTGTGCCCTCACTATACAACATGCAAATGTTATTGTGCCCTCACTATACAACAGGCAAATGTTATTGTGCCCTTACTATACAACATACAAATGATACTGTTCCCTCACTATACAACATGCAAATGTTATTGTGCCCTCACTATACAACATGCAAATGGTATTGTGCCCTCACTATACAACATGCAAATGGTATTGTGCCCTTACTATACAACATGCAAATGTTATTGTCCCCTCACTATACAACATGCAAATGTTATTGTGCCCTCACTATACAACATGCAAAGGTTATTGTGCCCTCACTATACAACATGCAAATGTTATTGTGCCCTCACTATATAACATGCAAATGTTATTGTGCCCTCACTATACAACATGCAAATGTTATTGTGCCCTCACTAAACAACATGCAAATGTTATTGCGCCCTCACTATACAACATGCAAATGTTATTGTGCCCTCACTATACAACATGCAAATGTTATTGTGCCCTCACTATACAACATGCAAATGTTATTGTGCCCTCACTATACAACATGCAAATGTTATTGTGCACTCACAATACAACATGCAAATGTTATTGTGCCCTCACTATACAACATGCAAATGTTATTGTGCCCTCACTATACAACATGCAAATGTTATTGTGCCCTCACTATACAACATGCAAATGTTATTGTGCACTCACTATACAACATGCAAATGTTATTGTGCCCTCACTATACAACATGCAAATGTTATTGTGCCCTCACTATACAACATGCAAATGTTATTGTGCCCTCACTATACAACATGCAAATGTTATTGTGCCCTCACTATACAACATGCAAATGCTATTGTGCCCTCACTATACAACAGGCAAATGTTATTGTGCCCTTACTATACAACATACAAATGTTACTGTGCCCTCACTATACAACATGCAAATGTTATTGTGCCCTCACTATACAACATGCAGATGTTATTGTGCCCTCACTATACAACATGCAAATGTTATTGTGCCCTCACTATACAACAGGCAAATGTTATTGTGCCCTCACTATACAACATGCAAAAGTTATTGTGCCCTCACTATACAACATGCAAATGTTATTGTGCCCTCACTATACAACATGCAAATGTTATTGTGCCCTCACTATACAACATGCAAATGTTATTGAGCCCGCACTATACGGCATGCAGATGTTATTGTGCCCTCACTATCCGATGTACAAATGTTAGCGCACCCACACTATACGGCATGCAGATGTTATCGTGCCCTCCCTATCCAATGTACAAATGTTAGCGCACCTGCACTATACGGCATGCAGATGTTATTGTGCCCTCACTATCCGACTTACAAATGTTAGCGCACCCGCACTATATGGCATGCAGATGTTATTGTGCCCTCACTATCCGACTTACAAATGTTAGCGCACCCACACTATACGGCATGCAAATGTTATTGTGCCCTCACTATCCGACTTACAAATGTTAGCGCACCCGCACTATACGGCATGCAGATGTTATTGTGCCCTCACTTTCCGAGTTACAAATGTTAGCGCACGCACACTATACCGCATGCAGATGTTATTGTGCCCTCACTATCCGACTTACAAATGTTAGCGCACCCGCACTATACGGCATGCAAATGTTATTGTTCCCTCACTATCCGACTTACAAATGTTAGCGCACCCGCACTATACCGCATGCAGATGTTATTGTGTCCTCACTATCCGACTTACAAATGTTAGCGCACCCGCACTATACGGCATGCAAATGTTATTGTGCCCTCACTATCCGACTTACAAATGTTAGCGCACCCGCACTATACGGCATGCAAATGTTATTGTGCCCTCACTATCCAACTTACAAATGTTAGCGCACCTGCACTATACGGCATGCAAATGTTATTGTGCCCTCACTATCCGACTTCCAAATGTTAGCGCACCCGCACTATACGGCATGCAGATGTTATTGTGCCCTCACTATCCGACTTACAAATGTTAGCGCACCCGCACTATACGGCATGCAGATGTTATTGTGCCCTCACTATCCGACTTACAAATGTTAGTGCACCCGCACTACACGGCATGCAGATGTTATTGTGCCCTCACTATCCGACTTACAAATGTTAGTGCACCCGCACTATACGGCATGCAGATGTTATTGTGCCCTCACTATCCGACTTACAAATGTTAGTGCACCCGCACTATACGGCATGCAGATTTTATTGTGCCCTCACTATCCGACTTACAAATGTTAGCGCACCCGCACTATACGGCATGCAGATGTTATTGTGCCCTCACTATCCGACTTACAAATGTTAGCGCACCCGCACTATATGGCATGCAGATGTTATTGTGACCTCACTATCTGATGTACAAATGTTAGCGCACCCGCACTATACGGCATGCAGATGTTATCGTGCCCTCACTATCCGACTTACAAATGTTAGCGCACCCGCACTATACGGCATGCAAATGTTATTGTGCCCTCACTATCCAACTTACAAATGTTAGCGCACCTGCACTATATGGCATGCAAATGTTATTGTGCCCTCACTATCCGACTTCCAAATGTTAGCGCACCCGCACTATACGGCATGCAGATGTTTTTGTGCCCTCACTATCCGACTTACAAATGTTAGCGCACCCGCACTATACGGCATGCAGATGTTATTGTGCCCTCACTATCCGACTTACAAATGTTAGTGCACCCGCACTACACGGCATGCAGATGTTATTGTGCCCTCACTATCCGACTTACAAATGTTAGTGCACCCGCACTATACGGCATGCAGATGTTATTGTGCCCTCACTATCCGACTTACAATTGTTAGTGCACCCGCACTATACGGCATGCAGATTTTATTGTGCCCTCACTATCCGACTTACAAATGTTAGCGCACCCGCACTATACGGCATGCAGATGTTATTGTGCCCTCACTATCCGACTTACAAATGTTAGCGCACCCGCACTATATGGCATGCAGATGTTATTGTGACCTCACTATCTGATGTACAAATGTTAGCGCACCCGCACTATACGGCATGCAGATGTTATCGTGCCCTCCCTATCCGATGTACAAATGTTAGCGCACCTGCACTATACGGCATGCAGATGTTATTGTGCCCTCACTATCCGACTTACAAATGTTAGCGCACCCGCACTATACGGCATGCAGATGTTATTGTGCCCTCACTATCCAACTTACAAATGTTAGCGCACCCGCACTATACAGCATGCAAATGTTATTGTGCCCTCACTATCCGACTTACAAATGTTAGCGCACCCGCACTATACGGCATGCAAATGTTATTGTGCCCTCACTATCCGACTTACAAATGTTAGCGCACCCGCACTATACGGCATGCAGATGTTATTGTGCCCTCACTATCCGACTTACAAATGTTAGCACACCCGCACTATACCGCATGCAGATGTTATTGCGCCCTCACTATCCGACTTACAAATGTTAGCGCGTCCCCACTATACGGCATGAAGATGTTATTGTTCCCTCACTATCCAACATGTGAATGTTATCGTGCCCTCACTATCTGACGTGCAAATGTTAGCAAGTCCCCACTGTACAACATGCAAATGCTATTGTGCCCTCACTATCAGACATGTAAATGTTATTGTGCCCTCACTATACAACATGCAAATATTATTGTGCCCTCACTATACAACATACACATGTTATTGTCCCCTCACTATACAACATGCAAATGTTATTGTGCCCTCACTATACAACATGCAAATGTTATTGTGCCCTCACTATACAACATGCAAAGGTTATTGTGCCCTCACTATACAACATGCAAAGGTTATTGTGCCCTCACTATACAACATGCAAAAATTATTGTGCCCTCACTATACAACATGCAAATGTTATTGTGCCCTCACTATACCACATGCAAATGTTATTGTGCCCTCACTATACAACATGCAAATGTTATTGTGCCCTCACTATACAACATGCAAATGTTACTGAGCCCTCACTATACAACATGCAAATGTTATTGTGCCCTTACTATACAACATGCAAATGTTATTGTGCCCTCACTATACAACATGCAAATGTTATTGTGCCCTCACTATACAACATACAAATGTTACTGAGCCCTCACTATACAACATGCAAATGTTATTGTGCACTCACTATACAACATGCAAATGTTATTGTGCCCTCACTATACAACATGCAAAGGTTATTGTGCCCTCACTATACAACATGCAAAGGTTATTGTGCCCTCACTATACAATATGCAAAAATTATTGTGCCCTCACTATACAACATGCAAATTTTATTGTGCCCTCACTATACCACATGCAAATGTTATTGTGCACTCACTATACCACATGCAAATGTTATTGTGCACTCACTATACAACATGCAAATGTTATTGTGCCCTCACTACACAACATGCAAATGTTATTGTGCCCTCACTATACAACATGCAAATGTTATTGTGCCCTCACTATACAACATGCAAATGTTATTGTGCCCTCACTATACAACATGCAAATGTTATTGTGCCCTCACTATACAACATGCAAATGTTATTGTGCCCTCACTATACAACATGCAAATGTTTTTGTGCACTCACTATACAACATGCAAATGTTATTGTGCCCTCACTATACAACATATAAGTGTTATTGTGCCCTCACTATACAACATTCAAATGATATTGTGCCCTCACTATACAACATGCAAATGTTATTGTGCCCTCACTATACAACATGCAAAGGTTATTGTGCCCTCACTATACAACATGCAAATGTTATTGTGCCCTCACTATACAACATGCAAATGTTATTGTGCCCTCACTATACAACAGGCAAATGTTATTGTGCCCTTACTATACAACATACAAATGATACTGTTCCCTCACTATACAACATGCAAATGTTATTGTGCCCTCACTATACAACATGCAAATGGTATTGTGCCCTCACTATACAACATGCAAATGGTATTGTGCCCTTACTATACAACATGCAAATGTTATTGTCCCCTCACTATACAACATGCAAATGTTATTGTGCCCTCACTATACAACATGCAAAGGTTATTGTGCCCTCACTATACAACATGCAAATGTTATTGTGCCCTCACTATACAACATGCAAATGTTATTGTGCCCTCACTATACAACAGGCAAATGTTATTGTGCCCTTACTATACAACATACAAATGATACTGTTCCCTCACTATACAACATGCAAATGTTATTGTGCCCTCACTATACAACATGCAAATGTTATTGTGCCCTCACTATATAACATGCAAATGTTATTGTGCCCTCACTATATAACATGCAAATGTTATTGTGCCCTCACTATACAACATGCAAATGTTATTGTGCCCTCACTAAACAACATGCAAATGTTATTGCGCCCTCACTATACAACATGCAAATGTTATTGTGCCCTCACTATACAACATGCAAATGTTATTGTGCCCTCACTATACAACATGCAAATGTTATTGTGCCCTCACTATACAACATGCAAATGTTATTGTGCACTCACAATACAACATGCAAATGTTATTGTGCCCTCACTATACAACATGCAAATGTTATTGTGCCCTCACTATACAACATGCAAATGTTATTGTGCCCTCACTATACAACATGCAAATGTTATTGTGCACTCACTATACAACATGCAAATGTTATTGTGCCCTCACTATACAACATGCAAATGTTATTGAGCCCTCACTATACAACATGCAAATGTTATTGTGCCCTCACTATACAACATGCAAATGTTATTGTGCCCTCACTATACAACAGGCAAATGTTATTGTGCCCTCACTATACAACATGCAAATATAATTGTGCCCTCACTATACAACATGCAAATGTTATTGTGCCCTCACTATACAACATGCAAATGTTATTGAGCCCTCACTATACAACATGCAGATGTTATTGTGCCCTCACTATACAACATGCAAATGTTACTGTGCCCTCACTATACAACATGCAAATGTTATTGTGCCCTTACTATACAACATACAAATGTTACTGTGCCCTCACTATACAACATGCAAATGTTATTGTGCCCTCACTATACAACAGGCAAATGTTATTGTGCCCTCACTATACAACATGCAAAAGTTATTGTGCCCTCACTATACAACATGCAAATGTTATTGTGCCCTCACTATACAACATGCAAATGTTATTGTGCCCTCACTATACAACATGCAAATGTTATTGTGCCCTCACTATACAACATGCAAATGTTATTGAGCCCGCACTATACGGCATGCAGATGTTATTGTGCCCTCACTATCCGATGTACAAATGTTAGCGCACCCACACTATACGGCATGCAGATGTTATCGTGCCCTCCCTATCCAATGTACAAATGTTAGCGCACCTGCACTATACGGCATGCAGATGTTATTGTGCCCTCACTATCCGACTTACAAATGTTAGCGCACCCGCACTATATGGCATGCAGATGTTATTGTGCCCTCACTATCCGACTTACAAATGTTAGCGCACCCACACTATACGGCATGCAAATGTTATTGTGCCCTCACTATCCGACTTACAAATGTTAGCGCACCCGCACTATACGGCATGCAGATGTTATTGTGCCCTCACTTTCCGAGTTACAAATGTTAGCGCACGCACACTATACCGCATGCAGATGTTATTGTGCCCTCACTATCCGACTTACAAATGTTAGCGCGTCCCCACTATACGGCATGAAGATGTCATTGTGCCCTCACTATCCAACACGTAAATGTTATCGTGCCCTCCCTATCTGACGTGCAAATGTTAGCAAGTCCCCACTGTACAACATGCAAATGCTATTGTGCCCTCACTATCAGACATGTAAATGTTATTGTGCCCTCACTATACAACATGCAAATATTATTGTGCCCTCACTATACAACATACAAATGTTATTGTGCCCTCACTATACAACATGCAAATGTTATTGTGCCCTCACTATACAACATGCAAATTTTATTGTGCCCTCACTATACAACAGGCAAATGTTATTGTGCCCTCACTATACAACATGCAAAGGTTATTGTGCCCTCACTATACAACATGCAAAGGTTATTGTGCCCTCACTATACAACATGCAAAAATTATTGTGCCCTCACTATACAACATGCAAATGTTATTGTGCCCTCACTATACCACATGCAAATGTTATTGTGCACTCACTATACCACATGCAAATGTTATTGTGCCCTCACTATACAACATGCAAATGTTATTGTGCCCTCACTATACCACATGCAAATGTTATTGTGCCCTCATTATACAACATGCAAATGTTATTGTGCCCTCACTGTACAACAGGCAAATGTTATTGTGCCCTTACTATACAACATACAAATGTTATTGTGCCCTCACTGTACAACATGCAAATGTTATTGTGCCCTCACTATACAACATGCAAATGTTATTGTGCCCTCACTATACAACATGCAAATGTTATTGTGCCCTCACTATACAACATGCAAATGTTATTGTGCCCTCACTATACAACAGGCAAATGTTATTGTGCCCTCACTATACAACATGCAAATGTTATTGTGCCCTCACTATACAACATGCAAATGTTATTGTGCCCTTACTATACAACATGCAAAGGTTATTGTGCCCTCACTATACAACATGCAAATATAATTGTGCCCTCACTATACAACATGCAAAGGTTATTGTGCCCTTACTATACAATATGGAAAGGTTATTGTGAAGAGACCATTCGCCCGGATGCAAATGTTATTGTGCCCTCACTATACAACAGGCAAATGTTATTGTGCCCTCACTATACAACATGCAAATGTTATTGTGCCCTCACTATACAACATGCAAAGGTTATTGTGCCCTCACTATACAACATGCAAAGGTTATTGTGCCCTCACTATACAACATGCAAATGTTATTGTGCACTCACAATACAACATGCAAATGTTATTGTGCCCTCACTATACAACATGCAAATGTTATTGTGCCCTCACTATACAACATGCAAATGTTATTGTGCCCTCACTATACAACAGGCAAATGTTATTGTGCCCTCACTATACAACATGCAAATGTTATTGTGCCCTCACTATACAACATGCAAAGGTTATTGTGCCCTCACTATACAACATGCAAATGTTATTGTGCACTCACAATACAACATGCAAATGTTATTGTGCCCTCACTATACAACATGCAAATGTTATTGTGCCCTCACTATACAACATGCAAATGTTATTGTGCCCTCACTATACAACATGCAAATGTTATTGTGCACTCACTATACAACATGCAAATGTTATTGTGCCCTCACTATACAACATGCAAATGTTATTGTGCCCTCACTATACAACATGCAAATGTTATTGTGCCCTCACTATACAACAGGCAAATGTTATTGTGCCCTTACTATACAACATACAAATGTTACTGTGCCCTCACTATACAACATGCAAATGTTATTGTGCCCTCACTATACAACATGCAGATGTTATTGTGCCCTCACTATACAACATGCAAATGTTATTGTGCCCTCACTATACAACAGGCAAAAGTTATTGTGCCCTCACTATACAACATGCAAATGTTATTGTGCCCTCACTATACAACATGCAAATGTTATTGTGCCCTCACTATACAACATGCAAATGTTATTGAGCCCGCACTATACGGCATGCAGATGTTATTGTGCCCTCACTATCCGATGTACAAATGTTAGCGCACCCACACTATACGGCATGCAGATGTTATCGTGCCCTCCCTATCCAATGTACAAATGTTAGCGCACCTGCACTATACGGCATGCAGATGTTATTGTGCCCTCACTATCCGACTTACAAATGTTAGCGCACCCGCACTATATGGCATGCAGATGTTATTGTGCCCTCACTATCCGACTTACAAATGTTAGCTCACCCACACTATACGGCATGCAAATGTTATTGTGCCCTCACTATCCGACTTACAAATGTTAGCGCACCCGCACTATACGGCATGCAAATGTTATTGTGCCCTCACTTTCCGACTTACAAATGTTAGCGCACGCACACTATACCGCATGCAGATGTTATTGTGCCCTCACTATCCGACTTACAAATGTTAGCGCGTCCCCACTATACGGCATGAAGATGTCATTGTGCCCTCACTATCCAACACGTAAATGTTATCGTGCCCTCACTATCTGACGTGCAAATGTTAGCAAGTCCCCACTGTACAACATGCAAATGCTATTGTGCCCTCACTATCAGACATGTAAATGTTATTGTGCCCTCACTATACAACATGCAAATATTATTGTGCCCTCACTATACAACATACAAATGTTATTGTGCCCTCACTATACAACATGCAAATTTTATTGTGCCCTCACTATACAACAGGCAAATGTTATTGTGCCCTCACTATACAACATGCAAATGTTATTGTGCCCTCACTATACAACATGCAAAAATTATTGTGCCCTCACTATACAACATGCAAATGTTATTGTGCCCTCACTATACCACATGCAAATGTTATTGTGCACTCACTATGCAACATGCAAATGTTATTGTGCCCTCACTATACAACATGCAAATGTTATTGTGCCCTCACTATACAACATGCAAATGTTATTGTGCCCTCACTATACCACATGCAAATGTTATTGTGCCCTCATTATACAACATGCAAATGTTACTGAGCCCTCACTATACAACATGCAAATGCTATTGTGCCCTCACTATACAACATGCAAATGTTATTGTGCCCTCACTATACAACAGGCAAATGTTATTGTGCCCTCACTATACAACATGCAAATGTTATTGTGCCCTCACTATACAACATGCAAATGTTATTGTGCCCTCACTATACAACATGCAAATGTTATTGTGCCCTCACTATACAACATGCAAATGTTATTGTGCCCTCACTATACAACATGCAAAGGTTATTGTGCCCTCACTATACAACATGCAAATATAATTGTGCCCTCACTATACAACATGCAAAGGTTATTGTGCCCTCACTATACAATATGGAAAGGTTATTGTGCCCTCACTATACAACATGCAAATGTTTTTGTGCGCTCACTATACAACATGCAAATGTTATTGTGCCCTCACTATACAACATATAAGTGTTATTGTGCCCTCACTATACAACATGCAAATGATATTGTGCCCTCACTATACAACACGCAAATGTTATTGTGCCCTCACTATACAACATGCAAATGTTATTGTGCCCTCACTATACAACATGCAAATGTTTTTGTGCACTCACTATACAACATGGAAATATTATTGTGCACTCACTATACAACATGCAAATGTTATTGTGCACTCACTATACAACATGCAAATGTTATTGTGCCCTCACTATACAACATGCAAATGTTATTGAGCCATCACTATACAACATGCAAAGGTTATTGTGCCCTCACTATACAACATGCAAATGTTATTATGCCCTCACTATACAACATGCAAATGTTATTGTGCCCTCACTATACAACATGCAAAGGTTATTGTGCCCTCACTATACAACATGCAAATGTTATTGTGCCCTCACTATACAACATGCAAATGTTATTGTGCCCTCACTATACAACAGGCAAATGTTATTGTGCCCTCACTATACAACATGCAAATGTTATTGTGCCCTCACTATACAACATGCAAATGTTATTGTGCCCTCACTATACAACATGCAAAGGTTATTGTGCCCTCACTATACAACATGCAAATGTTATTGTGCCCTCACAATACAACATGCAAATGTTATTGAGCCCGCACTATACGGCATGCAGATGTTATTGTGCCCTCACTATACAACATGCAAATGTTATTGTGCCCTCACTATACAACATGCAAATGTTATTGTGCCCTCACTATACAACATGCAAATATAATTGTGCCCTCACTATACAACATGCAAAGGTTATTGTGCCCTCACTATACAACATGCAAAGGTTATTGTGCCCTCACTATACAACATGCAAATGTTATTGTGCCCTCACTATACAACATGCAAATGTTACTGTGCCCTCACTATACAACATGCAAATGATATTGTGCCCTCACTATACAACATGCAAAGGTTATTGTGCCCTCACTATACAACATGCAAATGTTATTGTGCCCTCACTATACAACATGCAAATGTTATTGTGCCCTCACTATACAACATGCAAATGTTATTGAGCCATCACTATACAACATGCAAATGTTATTGTGCACTCACTATACAACATGCAAATGTTATTGTGCCCTCACTATACAACATGCAAATGTTATTGTGCCCTCACTATACAACATGCAAATGTTATTGTGCCCTCACTATACAACATGCAAATGTTATTGTGCCTTACTATACAACATGCAAAGGTTATTGTGCCCTCACTATACAACATGCAAATGTTATTGTGCCCTCACTATACAACATACAAATGTTATTGTGCACTCACAATACAACATGCAAATGTTATTGTGCCCTCACTATACAACATGCAAATGTTATTGTGCCCTTACTATACAACATGCAAATGTTATTGTGCCCTCACTATACAACATGCAAATGTTATTGTGCCCTTACTATACAACATGCAAAGGTTATTGTGCCCTCACTATACAACATGCAAATGTTATTGTGCACTCACTATACAACATGCAAATGTTATTGTGCCCTCACTATACAACATGCAAATGTTATTGTGCCCTCACTATACAACATGCAAATGTTACTGTGCCCTCACTATACAACATGCAAATGTTACTGTGCCCTCACTATACAACATGCAAATGTTATTGTGCCCTCACTATACAACATGCAAATGTTATTGTGCCCTCACTATACAACATGCAAATGTTACTGAGCCCTCACTATACAACATGCAAATGTTATTGTCCCCTCACTATACAACATGCAAATGTTATTGTGCACTCACTATACAACATGCAAATGTTATTGTGCCCTCACTATACAACATGCAAATTTTATTGTGCCCTCACTATACAACATGCAAATGTTACTGTGCCCTCACTATACAACATGCAAATGTTACTGTGCCCTCACTATACAACATGCAAATGTTATTGTGCCCTCACTATACAACAGGCAAATGTTATTATGCCCTCACTATACAACATGCAAATGTTACTGTGCCCTCACTATACAACATGCAAATGTTACTGTGCCCTCACTATACAACAGGCAAATGTTATTGTGCCCTCACTATACAACAGGCAAATGTTACTGTGCCCTCACTATACAACAGGCAAATGTTATTGTGCCCTCACTATACAACATGCAAATTTTATTGTGCCCTCACTATACAACATGCAAATGTTACTGTGCCCTCACTATACAACATGCAAATGTTACTGTGCCCTCACTATACAACATGCAAATGTTATTGTGCCCTCACTATACAACAGGCAAATGTTATTATGCCCTCACTATACAACATGCAAATGTTACTGTGCCCTCACTATACAACATGCAAATGTTACTGTGCCCTCACTATACAACAGGCAAATGTTATTGTGCCCTCACTATACAACAGGCAAATGTTACTGTGCCCTCACTATACAACAGGCAAATGTTATTGTGCCCTCACTATACAACATGCAAATGTTACTGTGCCCTCACTATACAACAGGCAAATGTTATTGTGCCCTCACTATACAACATGCAAATGTTATTGTGCCCTCACTATACAACAGGCAAATGTTATTGTGCCCTCACTATACAACATGCAAATGTTATTGTGCCCTCACTATACAACATGCAAATGTTATTGTGCCCTCACTATACAACAGGCAAAGGTTATTGTGCCCTCACTATACAACATGCAAATGTTATTGTGCACTCACTATACAACATGCAAATGTTACTGTGCCCTCACTATACAACATGCAAATGTTATTGTGCCCTCACTATACAACATGCAAATGTTATTGCGCCCTCACTATACAACATGCAAATGTTACTGTGCCCTCACTATACAACAGGCAAATGTTATTGTGCCCTCACTATACAACATGCAAATGTTACTGTGCCCTCACTATACAACAGGCAAATGTTATTGTGCCCTCACTATACAACATGCAAATGTTACTGTGCCCTCACTGTACAACATGCAAATGTTATCGTTTAATTGAATATTTCACAATCATCATCAATTAAATGAAACCATATGTACTATAGATCAGTAGTTGCAAAATCAATACAGATATCAATACAAATATCTATATGAATATCAATACGAATATATACCTAACAGTATACTCACATTAAAAATATTTACAAAAAACACTAACCCATTTCCATTTTTCTTTGTGATCAAAAACCACACAAAAAAAAATGGAATTGACGCCTATGTTCTATTATCTGATAATCTCTACTTGAGTTAATTAGGGACAGATATGTGTCAGGGAGGGAGGATTGCGAGACCTGCGATTTGTGAGAATTGGAAAAACACCCAGGTGCTGAACCAAAAATGGTCCGGCTTCTAAGCTTACATTCCTGCTATTCAAATAAAAATACCAAGAGAATGAAGAAAAAATGATAATAGGAGTAAATTAGAAAGTTGCTTGAAATTGCATGCTCTATCTGAATCATGAAAGAAAAATTTTTGGGTTTAGTATCTATTTTACTTCATTTTGCAAACATACTGCTGTATAACATAATTATATTGTAGTCCGGAATTAAACTCTCTAAACTTTTAATTACAAGAAAGATGGCAAAAACATAATTTATGTAAGAACTTACCTGATAAATTCATTTCTTTCATATTAGCAAGAGTCCATGAGCTAGTGACGTATGGGATATACATTCCTACCAGGAGGGGCAAAGTTTCCCAAACCTCAAAATGCCTATAAATACACCCCTCACCACACCCACAAATCAGTTTAACGCATAGCCAAGAAGTGGGGTGATAAGAAAAAATTGCAAAAGCATAAAAAATAAGGAATTAGAATAATTGTGCTTTATTCAAAAAAATCATAACCACCACAAAAAGGGTGGGCCTCATGGACTCTTGCTAATATGAAAGAAATGAATTTATCAGGTAAGTTCTTACATAAATTATGTTTTCTTTCATGTAATTAGCAAGAGTCCATGAGCTAGTGACGTATGGGATAATGACTACCCAAGATGTGGATCTTCCACGCAAGAGTCACTAGAGAGGGAGGGATAAAATAAAGACAGCCAATTCCGCTGAAAATAATCCACACCCAAAATAAAGTTTAAATCTTATAATGAAAAAAACTGAAATTATAAGCAGAAGAATCAAACTGAAACAGCTGCCTGAAGTACTTTTCTACCAAAAACTGCTTCAGAAGAAGAAAACACATCAAAATGGTAGAATTTAGTAAAAGTATGCAAAGAAGACCAAGTTGCTGCTTTGCAAATCTGATCAACCGAAGCTTCATTCCTAAACGCCCAGGAAGTAGAAACTGACCTAGTAGAATGAGCTGTAATCCTTTGAGGCGGAGTTTTACCCGACTCGACATAAGCAAGATGAATTAAAGATTTTAACCAAGATGCCAAAGAAATGGCAGAGGCCTTCTGACCTTTCCTAGAACCGGAAAAGATAACAAATAGACTAGAAGTCTTTCGGAAATTCTTAGTAGCTTCAACATAATATTTCAAAGCTCTAACTACATCCAAAGAATGCAATGATCTCTCCTTAGAATTCTTAGGATTAGGACACAATGAAGGAACCACAATTTCTCTACTAATGTTGTTAGAATTCACAACCTTAGGTAAAAATTTAAAAGAAGTTCGCAACACCGCCTTATCCTGATGAAAAATCAGAAAAGGAGACTCACAAGAAAGAGCAGATAATTCAGAAACTCTTCTAGCAGAAGAGATGGCCAAAAGAAACAAAACTTTCCAAGAAAGTAATTTAATATCCAGCGAATTCATAGGTTCAAACGGAGGAGCTTGAAGAGCCCCCAGAACCAAATTCAAACTCCAAGGAGGAGAGATTGACTTAATGACAGGTTTTATACTTACCAAAGCTTGTACAAAACAATGAATATCAGGAAGATTAGCAATCTTTCTGTGAAAAAGAACAGAAAGAGCAGAGATTTGTCCTTTCAAAGAACTTGCAGACAAACCTTTATCCAAACCATCCTGAAGAAACTGTAAAATTCTTGGAATTCTAAAAGAATGCCAGGAAAAATGATGAGAAAGACACCAAGAAATGTAAGTCTTCCAGACTCTATAATATATCTTTCTAGATACAGATTTACAAGCCTGTAACATAGTATTAATCACAGAGTCAGAGAAAACTCTTTGACTAAGAATCAAGCGTTCAATCTCCATACCTTTAAATTTAAGGATTTGAGATCCTGATGGAAAAAAGGACCTTGCGACAGAAGGTCTGGTCTTAACGGGAGAGTCCACGGTTGGCAAGAGGCCATCCGGACAAGATCCGCATACCAAAACCTGTGAGGCCATGCTGGAGCCACCAGCAGAACAAACGAGCATTCCTTCAGAATCTTGGAGATTACTCTTGGAAGAAGAACTAGAGGCGGAAAGAGATAGGCAGGATGATACTTCCAAGGAAGTGACAATGCATCCACTGCTTCCGCCTGAGGATCCCTGGATCTGGACAGATACCTGGGAAGTTTCTTGTTTAGATGAGAAGCCATCAGATCTATTTCTGGAAGTCCCCACATTTGAACAATCTGAAGAAATACCTCTGGGTGAAGAGACCATTCGCCCGGATGTAACGTTTGGCGACTGAGATAATCCGCTTCCCAATTGTCTATACCTGGGATATGAACATCAGAAACTAGACAGGAGCTGGATTCCGCCCATATCAGTATTCGAGATACTTCTTTCATAGCCAGAGGACTGTGAGTCCCTCCTTGATGACTGATGTATGCCACAGTTGTGACATTGTCTGTCTGAAAACAAATGAACGATTCTCTCTTTAGAAGAGGCCATGACTGAAGAGCTCTGAAAATTGCACGGAGTTCCAAAATATTGATTGGTAATCTCACCTCCTGAGATTCCCAAACCCCTTGTGCTTTCAGAGACCCCCAAACAGCTCCCCAACCTGTCAGACTTGCATCTGTTGAAATTACAGTCCAGGTCGGAAGAACAAAAGAAACCCCCTGAACTAAACGATGGTGATCTGTCCACCACATCAGAGAGTTTCGTACAATCGGTTTTAAAGATATTAATTGAGATATCTTTGTGTAATCCCTGCACCACTGGTTCAGCATACAGAGCTGAAGAGGTCGCATGTGAAAACGAGCAAAGGGGATCGCGTCCGATGCAGCAGTCATAAGACCTAGAATTTCCATGCATAAGGCTACCGAAGGGAATGATTGTGATTGAAGGTTTCGACAAGCTGAGATAAATTTTAGATGTCTCTTGTCTGTCAGAGACAGAGTCATGGACACTGAATCTATCTGGAAACCTAAAAAGGTTACCCTTGTCTGAGGAATCAATGAACTTTTTGGTAAATTGATCCTCCAACCATGATCTTGAAGAAACAACACAAGTCGATTCGTATGAGATTCTGCTAAATGTGAAGACTGAGCAAGTACCAAGATATCGTCCAAATAAGGAAATACCACAATACCCTGTTCTCTGATTACAGACAGAAGGGCACCGAAAACCTTTGTAAAAATTCTTGGAGCTGTTGCTAGGCCAAACGGCAGAGCCACAAACTGGTAATGCTTGTCTAGGAAAGAGAATCTCAGAAACTGATAGTGATCTGGATGAATCGGAATATGCAGATATGCATCCTGTAAATCTATTGTGGACATATAATGCCCTTGCTGAACAAAAGGCAGGATAGTCCTTATAGTTACCATTTTGAATGTTGGTATCCTTACATAACGATTCAATATTTTTAGATCCAGAACTGGTCTGAAGGAATTCTCCTTCTTTGGTACAATGAAGAGATTTGAATAAAACCCCAGCCCCTGTTCCAGAACTGGAACTGGCATAATTACTCCAGCCAACTCTAGATCTGAAACACATTTCAGAAATGCTTGAGCTTTCGCTGGATTTACTGGGACAGGGGAAAGAAAAAATCTCTTTGCCGGAGGCCTTATCTTGAAGCCAATTCTGTACCCTTCTGAAACAATGTTCTGAATCCAAAGATTGTGAACAGAATTGATCCAAATTTCTTTGAAAAAACGTAATCTGCCCCCTACCAGCTGGGCTGGAATGAGGGCCGCACCTTCATGTGGACTTGGGAGCTGGCTTTGGTTTTCTAAAAGGCTTGGATTTATTCCAGACTGGAGATGGTTTCCAAACTGATACCGCTCCTGTGGGTGAAGGATCAGGCTTTTGTTCCTTATTGTGACGAAAGGAACGAAAATGATTATCAGACCTAAATTTACCTTTAGATTTTTTATCCTGTGGTAAAAAAGTTCCTTTCCCTCCAGTAACAGTTGAGATAATAGAATCCAACTGAGAACCAAATAATTTATTACCCTGGAAAGAAAGGGAAAGCAAAGTTGACTTAGAAGACATATCAGCATTCCAAGTTTTAAGCCATAAAGCTCTTCTAGCTAAAATAGCTAGAGACATATACCTGACATCAACTCTAATGATATCAAAGATGGCATCACAAATAAAGTTATTAGCATGTTGAAGAAGATTAACAATGCTATGAGAATTATGATCTGTTACTTGTTGCGCTAAAGCTTCTAACCAAAAAGTTGAAGCTGCAGCAACATCCGCTAAAGATATAGCAGGTCTAAGAAGATTACCTGAACATAAGTAAGCTTTTCTTAGAAAGGATTCAATCTTCCTATCTAAAGGATCCTTAAAGGAAGTACTATCTGCCGTAGGAATAGTAGTACGTTTAGCAAGAGTAGAGATAGCCCCATCAACTTTAGGGATTTTGTCCCAAAACTCTAATCTGTCAGATGGCACAGGATATAATTGCTTAAAACGTTTAGAAGGAGTAAATGAATTACCCAAATTATTCCATTCCCTGGAGATTACTTCAGAAATAGCATCAGGGACAGGAAAAACTTCTGGAATAACTACAGGAGATTTAAAAACCTTATTTAAACGTTTAGATTTAGTATCAAGAGGACCAGAATCCTCTATTTCTAATGCAATTAAGACTTCTTTAAGTAAAGAACGAATAAATTCCATTTTGAATAAATATGAAGATTTATCAGCATCAACCTCTGAGACAGAATCCTCTGAACCAGAGGAACCATTATCAGAATCAGAATCATGATGTTCATTTAAAAATTCATCTGAAAAATGAGAAGTTTTAAAAGACCTTTTACGTTGACTAGAAGGAGGAATAACAGACATGACCTTCTTAATGGATTTAGAAACAAAATCTCTTATGTTAACAGCAACACTCTGAGTATTAGATGTTGACGGAACAGCAACAGGTAATGTAACATTACTAAAGGAAATATTATCTGCATTAACAAGTTTGTCATGACATTCATTACAAACAACAGCTGGAGGAACAGATACCACAAGTTTACAGCAGATACACTTAACTTTGGTCGATCCAGCACCAGGCAGCGTTTTTCCAGAAGTATCTTCTGACTCCGTGTCAATCTGGGACATCTTGCAATATGTAATAGAAAAAACAACATATAAAGCAAAATTGATCAAATTCCTTAAATGACAGTTTCAGGAATGGGAAAAAAATGCCAGTGAACAAGCTTCTAGCAACCAGAAGCAATAAATAATGAGACTTAAATAATGTGGAGACAATAGTGACGCCCATATTTTTAAGCGCCAAAAAAGACACCCACATTATTTGGCGCCTAAATGCTTTTGGCGCCAAAAATGACGCCACATCCGGAACACCGACACTTTTGACGCAAAAAAAAGTAAAAAATTACGCAACTTCCGGCGACACGTATGACGCCGGAAACAGAAAAAAAAATTTGCGCCAAAAAAGTCTGCGCCAAGAATGACGCAATAAAATGAAGCATTTTCAGCCCCCGCGAGCCTAACAGCCCACAGGGAAAAAAGTCAAATTTTAAGGTAAGAAATTTTTTTATTCATATGCATTATCCCAAATATGAAACTGACTCTCTGAAATAAGGAATGTTTTGAACATCCTGAGTCAAGGCAAATAAATGTTTGAATACATATATTTAGAACTTTATATAAAAGTGCCCAACCATAGCTTAGAGTGTCACAGAAAATAAGACTTACTTACCCCAGGACACTCATCTACATGTAGTAGAAAGCCAAACCAGTACTGAAACGAGAATCAGTAGAGGTAATGGTATATATAAGAGTATATCGTCGATCTGAAAAGGGAGGTAAGAGATGAATCTCTACGACCGATAACAGAGAACCTATGAAATAGACCCCGTAGAAGGAGATCATTGAATTCAAATAGGCAATACTCTCCTCACATCCCTCTGACATTCACTGCACGCTGAGAGGAAAACCGGGCTCCAACCTGCTGCGGAGCGCATATCAACGTAGAATCTAGCACAAACTTACTTCACCACCTCCATAGGAGGCAAAGTTTGTAAAACTGATTTGTGGGTGTGGTGAGGGGTGTATTTATAGGCATTTTGAGGTTTGGGAAACTTTGCCCCTCCTGGTAGGAATGTATATCCCATACGTCACTAGCTCATGGACTCTTGCTAATTACATGAAAGAAAGAAATAACAAACAAATTGTGCAAAGTTTTTTGTTGTTTTTTTACTGCTCATAATTAAACATTTAATATTACAGTCCCTTTAAAAAGTATGACAAGCTAAACACCACATCTGAAAAAGTATGTAATATTTTAGCAATATCAAATTTAGACAATTCCATATGTGTGGGATAATTATCTGTTAAAAAAGGAACAGATACACTGCTTTTAAGGTAATCATGAACAAATTTTAAAAAAAGAAAACACAGAAAATATTAAAAATGCTGTTAAATATAAGTAGTGACCTTCAACATATAGAATTATTTTCTTTCAATTTCTGCTGCATCATTTTATTTACCATAGTTATTTCACTTAAGGATTCTGTATATTGAATAATGTGATCTTCGACTCAGTCATGTTACATTATGTTTAGCCTTGTGGTTGAGTTAGTTACTGTTCCATTTGCATTTTCCCTTGGCATTCTTAATATACATTAAGTAGCTTATAATGCTAAAACATCATTATTGTAATTTTTCTATTTATGTTCAATATTATTTAATAGAAACAATAAGGGCATTATGAAAAGGGAACAATAACTTCACCTTGAAAGTACATAAATCCCATATTACTCACACAACATATGGCCACAAGTATGTGGACACCTGATCATCACACCTATATAAGTTTGCTGGACATCCAATTCCAAAACCGTTGGCATTAATATGGAGTTGCTTTCCCCACACCACCTTTGTGGCTCTTTCCACAAGATTTTGGTGTGTCTGTGGGAATTTGTGCCGAATTCTGCCAAAATAGTATTTGTGAGGTCAGGCGCTGATGTTGGATGGGAAGGTCTGTCTCACAGTCGGCATTTCAGTACATTCGACAGGTTTTCAATGGGGTTGAGGTCAGGGCTCTGTGCAGGCTTCTCCAGTTTCCGTACACAGGAATTGGAACAGGCAAAAGGGCCTTACGTAAACAGTCACACAAATTTCTGATTACCTAACTGTCTTAAATGTCTTTGCATCCTGTAGCATAAAGATGACCCTTCCCTGGAACTAAATGCCCCAGAACATTATCCATCCTCCACCAAACTTTACAGCAAATACTATGCATTGTGGTAGGTAGCGTTTTCCTGGTATCCACCAACAGATTGCCAGATAGTGAAACAGAATTCTTCACTCCAGATATTGCATTTTCACTACTGCAGGGTCCAGAAGCAATGAGCTTTACAGCACTCCACCTAACGCTTGACATTGTACATGTGAGGCTTGTGTACAGTTTGTGCTGATGTGGTCTGCAGAGGCAGTTTTGAACTCTATAGTGAGTGATGCAACAAATGATTGGTAATTTGTACATACTTCCTGCTTCAGAACCCACCAGCCCCACTCAGTGAGCTTGTGTGGTCTATCACTTCATGGTTTGGCTGTTGTTACACCTAGACAATTCCATTTAACGGTAATAGCACTTACAGTTGACCAAAGCAGATCTAGAAGGACAGAAAGTTCACAAACTGACTTGTGGCAAAAATAGCATCCTATGACACTGCCAACTTTAAAGTCACTGAGCAGTTGTACTGCCATTGTTTGTCTATGGAAATGTCATGACTATGTACCTGTTAGCAGAGGGTGTGGCTAAAACACCTCAACTCAATAATTAGTAGGGTAGTGTCCACACTTTTGGCCATATAGTGTTATTTCAAAGTGTTTGGGTGTACGTGCGTTATTTTATATATTGTAGTTTGAATACAGTTGCAGTTTTTTTTGTTAGGTATTTTTTGGAACTGTGATGTTGAGAAAAATCCAGCTACAAATTTCAAACAAGATAGCTAATGCATACTGTAATATAGCTGCAGAAAAGGTGCCAATTGCTAATTTTATAGTCACCCAAGCTAAGGACACAAAATGTTAAAAGTTGCTGTGCATTTGTGAAAAATAACTGTTTGCATAGAAAAAAGGTTGGTTTTAAGTTTGTTGAATTAAAATTTGTATTATCAAGACTTCAATGTAGGTCTATAGGAATCAATATTCAAATGTAATATTCAGCAGGGTTGTTTTTAGGGGTGGCTGTACCGACAACTGCCTGGAGCACTAGAGGCACTGCTGGCGCACACATAGAAGTTTTCCCTAGTAGCCAGGGCTTAAAAACCTCAGGTGATAGGTGTAAATTAAAAGCGAGCTCAGCTTGCTGTGAAACTGTTCCCATGCAGCCACACAGCGCTCTCTTATGGACTTCTTGATATAGCGCAACCTAGGAGCACACTGGATAGATCACTGAAGCTGGGATCCTACACAGACTGTAAGTGTTGTCAAGCAATAATCCCCTGCTAACAGCTAGCATTCATATAGGCAGGCAGAGGATACATATAGGCAGGCAGAGGATACATATAGGCAGGCAGAGGATGCATATAGGCAGGCAGAGGATGCATATAGGCAGGCAGAGGATGCATATAGGCAGGCAGAGAATAGAGGTGACATAAAGCTGACTCCTTTTGATCTATGTGTACATGAGGTGCAAAAAATTTCCAGAGGCTAATTTTCCCACACAGGTGACTGCAATAATTTCTGTCTCTCACACTCATTGCGTGTGGGGGCTAAGAGGAGTACTGCTGAGTCTGTTATCATTGTTCTTCTTGACTGCATAACTCCCTCCTTTTTAAGCTATCAATACAGCTGACAAATTAACACCTCTGCTCCCAAGAAATCCAAAGCTTGCTTCAACAGGAGGGAGTTGTGTACTCAAGCAAAACAAAATTGAGAGTGAGATTTCTGCAGGGGTGCATCCTCTAAAGTAGCTTCCAACAATTTTGTGGTGTATTTGTGAAAAAAAAAATGAAGTCCATAATAATAGTAGAGGTGCTCAAAAGATATGAAGAAACTCCAAAACATTAAATTATATTATGGATGGGAAAAATGCGTTATATCTCATAAAATACCACATAGTAACACTCTCTGGCAGCCAAGGCCAGATTGGCCTACCAGGATACCAAGAGATTTCCCGGTGGGCTGCAAAACTACTTTTAAAGGGGTGATTAATGGATGTATTGGGTTAGAGGGTGCCTATATATACAAAATTTGGCACTTTTTAAAATACAAACTAATATAATATAATTCTGATTTTAAATATTGGGGGGGGGGGGAGTATTCCAGTAATCTTCTTTGAGAAAAATGGGGTGTGCACATTATTCTGAGTCAGTGGAAAATAGGGCTGGTCTCTAAATTTTCAAGGCCTGCTCTTTATTCCCTGTATAGACCTTCTGGCAGCCATGAGGTGTTGTAATATATTTTGTAAATATTCTTATTATGGGGGCCCAAGAACTTCTGGTTATGAGAAATGTATCAAGTCCTGAGCCATATATTTATGCATAGGGGGTTAAAGGGGGGCATGCAAGGTGAGGAAAAACCTGGTTGTTTAAGTGAAACATATTCATTTTGTACTGCACAGTGCAGCTTTTCCACATAGAGAGGGAAAGGACTGTGTTGTAAGAAAGTACTCACTGGGACTACAGCATAATAATCTAAGAGACACTAACAAATGGAGTTCTGTATTTTTGTTATTATTTAAATTTGGAGGCATTTAGGGATCTTCCCATCCACTTCTGATACGGTTTAGGGTTTATATATAAAAGTAAATAGTTTTTGTTTGTAAAAAGAGTTTCACAAAAAGAGAGTTAATGTGGTAATGTGTCTATACATATTTATTAAAGGTGCAATTTGAAGGAAAAACAGGAAAGGGAGAAAGGGGGAATTAATGGGATTCGAATTGTAGAATGCTAATTGTGTTGCAGTTGAACCGATTATGTTTAATTTCACAGTTCACTTAGTGCTGTTTTCTATATATAAATATAACCGGCCTAACATGTCCTAATGTTTGTGTCTATGTGTGAGTAATTATATGTGTGTGAGTATGCAAATATATGTGTGTGTGTTTATGTATGTGTGTATATATAAGTGTGTAATTATATGTGTGAGTATGCGCCTAAATGTGTGTGTTTATGTGCAGGTGTGTGTGTAATATGTGTGTGAGTATGCGCCTAAATGTGTGTGTTTATTTGCAGGTGTGTGTTAATAATATGTGTGTGAGTATGCGCCTATATGTGTGTGTTTATGTGTAAGTGTGTGTGTGTGTGTAATAATATGTGTGAGTATGCGCCTATATGTGTGTGCTTATGTGTAAGTGTGTGTGTGTGTAATAATATGTGTGAGTATGCGCCTATGTGTGTGTGTGTAATATGTATGTAAGTATGCGCCTATATATGTGTGTTTATAATAATATGTGTGAGTATGCGCCTATATGTGTGTGTTTATGTGTTAGTGTGTATGTAATAATATGTGTGAGTATGCACCTATATGTGTGTGTGTGTGTGTAATATGTATGTAAGTATGCGCCTATATGTGTGTGTTTATAATAATATGTGTGAGTATGCGCCTATATGTGTGTGTTTATGTGTTAGTGTGAATGTAATAATATGTGTGTAAGTATGAGCCTCTATTTGTGTGTTTATGTGTGAGTGTGTATGTAATAATATGTGTGATAATGCGCCTATATGTGTGTGTTTATGTGTGAGTGTGTGTGTGTAATAATATGTGTGTAAGTATGAGCCTATATGTTTGTGTTTATGTGTGAGTGTGTATGTAATAATATGTGTGAGTATGCGCCTATATGTGTGTGTTTATGTGTGAGTATGCGCCTATATGTGTGTGTTTATGTGTGAGTGTGTATGTAATAATATGTGTGAGTATGCGCCTATATGTGTGTGTTTATGTGTGAGTGTGTGTAATAATATGTGTGAGTATGCGCCTATATGTGTGTGTTTATGTGTGAGTGTGTGTGTAATAATATGTGTGAGTATGCGCCTATATGTCGGTGTTTATGTGTGAGTGTGTGTAATAATATGTGTGAGTATGCGCCTATCTGTGTGTGTTTATGTGTGAGTGTGTGTAATAATATGTGTGAGTATGCACCTATATGTGTGTGTTTATGTGTGAGTGTGTGTGTAATAATATGTGTGAGTATGCGCCCATATGTGTGTGTTTATGTGTGAGTGTGTATGTAATAATACGTGTGAGTATGCGCCTATATGTGTGTGTTTATGTGTGAGTATATGTAATAATATGTGTGAGTATGCGCCTATATGTGTGTGTTTATGTGTAAGTGTGTTTAATAATATGTGTGAGCATGTGCCTATATGTGTGTGTTTATGTGTGAGTTTGTGTAATAATATGTGTGAGAATGCGCCTATATGTGTGTGTTTATGTGTGTGTGTGTTTAATAATATGTGTGAGTATGCGCCTATATGTGTGTGTTTATGTGTGTGTGTGTAATAATATGTGTGAGTATGCGCCTATATGTGTGTGTTTATGTGTGTGTTTGTAATAATGTGTGTGTATGCGCCTATATGTGTGTGTTTATGTGTGTGTGTGTAATAATATGTGTGAGTATGCGCCTATATGTGTGTGTTTATGTGTGTGTGTGTAATAATATGTGTGAGTATGCGCCTATATGTGTGTGTTTATGTGTGAGTGTGAGTGTGTGTGTTTATGTGTGAGTATGCGCCTATATATGTGTGTTTATGTGTGAGTGTGTATGTAATAATATGTGTGAGTATGCGCCTATATGTGTGTGTGTAATAGTGAGTATGCGCCTATATGTGTGTGTTTATGTGTGAGTGTGTATGTAATAATATGTGTGAGTATGCGCCTATATGTGTGTGTGTGTAATAGTGAGTATGCGCCTATATGTGTGTGTTTGTGTGAGTGTGTGTGTAATAATATGTGTGAGTATGCGCCTATATGTGTTTGTTTATGTGTGTGTGTGTGTGTGTAATATGTATGTGAGTATGCGCCTATATGTGTGTGTTTATGTGTGTGTATGTAATAATATGTGTGAGTATGCGCCTCTATGTGTGTTTATGTGTGAGTGTGTGTAATATGTGTGAGTATGCGCCTATATGTGTGTGTTTATGTGTGAGTGTGTGTGTAATAATATGTGTGTGGGTATGCGCCTATATGTGTGTGTTTATGTGTGTGTGTGTAACATGTGTGAGTATGCGCCTATATGTGTGTGTTTATGTGTGAGTGTGTGTGTCATAATATGTGTGAGTATGCACCTATATGTGTGTGTTTATGTGTGAGTGTGTGTGTCATAATATGTGTGAGTATGCGCCTATATGTGTGTGTTTATGTGTCAGTGTGTGTGTCATAATATGTGTGAGTATGCGCCTATATGTGTGTGTTTATGTGTGTGTGGAATATGTATGTGAGTATGCGCCTATATGTGTGTGTTTATGTGTGAGTGTGTGTGTCATAATATGTGTGAGTATGCGCCTATATGTGTGTGTTTATGTGTAAGTGTGTGAGTATGCGGCTATATGTGTGTGTTTATGTGTGAGTGTGTGTGTCATAATATATGTGAGTATGCGCCTATATGTGTGTGTTTGTGTGAGTGTGTATGTATATATGTATGAGTATGCGCCTATATGTGTGTGTTTATGTGTGAGTGTGTGTGTAATAATATGTGTGAGTATGCGCCTATATGTGTGTGTTTATGTGTGAGTGTGTGTGTAATAATATGTGTGAGTATGCTCCTATATGTGTGCGTGTTTATGTGTGAGTGTAATAATGTGTTAGTATGCGCCTATATGTGTGTGTTTATGTGTGAGTGTGTGTGTCATAATATGTGTGAGTATGCGCCTATATGTGTGTGTTTATGTGTGAGTGTGTATGTATATATGTATGAGTATGCGCCTATATGTGTGTGTTTATGTGTGAGTGAGTGTGTGTGTAATAATATGTGTGAGTATGCGCCTATATGTGTGTGCGTTTATGTGTGAGTGTGTATGTAATAATATGTGTGAGTATGAGCCTATATGTGTGTGTTTATGTGTGAGTGTGTGTGTAATAATATGTGTGAGTATGCGCCTATATGTGTGTGTTTATGTGTCAGTGTGTATGTAATAATATGTGTGAGTATGCACCTATATGTGTGTGTTTATGTGTGAGTGTGTATGTAATAATATGTGTGAGTATGCGCCTATATGTGTGTTTATGTGTGAGTGTGTGTGTAATAATATGTGTGAGTATGCGCCTATATGTGCGTGTTTATGTGTGTGTGTGTGTGTCATAATATGTGTGAGTATGCGCCTATATGTGTGTGTTTATGTGTCAGTGTGTGTGTCATAATATGTTTGAGTATGCGCCTATATGTGTGTGTTTATGTGTGTGTGTGGAATATGTATGTGAGTATGCGCCTATATGTGTGTGTTTATGTGTGAGTGTGTGTGTCATAATATGTATGAGTATGCGCCTATATGTGTGTGTTTATGTGTAAGTGTGTGTGTAATAATGCGTGAGTATGGGGCTATATGTGTGTGTTTATGTGTGAGTGTGTGTCTCATAATATGTGTGAGTATGCGCCTATATGTGTGTGTTTATGTGTGAGTGTGTATGTATATATGTATGAGTATGCACCTATATGTGTGTGTTTATGTGTGAGTGTGTGTGTAATAATATGTGTGAGTATGCGCCTATATGTGTGTGTTTATGTGTGAGTGTGTGTGTAATAATATGTGTGAGTATGCTCCTATATGTGTGTGTGTTTATGTGTGAGTGTAATAATGTGTTAGTATGCGCCTATATGTGTGTGTTTATGTGTGAGTGTGTGTGTCATAATATGTGTGAGTATGCGCCTATATGTGTGTGTTTATGTGTGAGTGTGTATGTATATATGTATGAGTATGCGCCTATATGTGTGTGTTTATGTGTGAGTGAGTGTGTGTGTAATAATATGTGTGAGTATGCGCCTATATGTGTGTGCGTTTATGTGTGTGTGAGTGAGTGTGTGTGTAATAATATGTGTGAGTATGCGCCTATATGTGTGAGTGTGTATGTAATAATATGTGTGAGTGTGTATGTAATAATATGTGTGAGTATGAGCCTATATGTGTGTGTTTATGTGTGAGTGTGTATGTAATATGTGTGAGTATGCGCCTACATGTGTGTGTTTATGTGTGAGTGTGTGTGTAATAATATGTGAATATGCGCCTATGTGTGTGTGTTTATGTGTCAGTGTGTATGTAATAATATGTGTGAGTATGCGCCTATATGTGTGTGTTTATGTGTGAGTGTGTATGTAATAATATGTATGAGTATGCGCCTATATGTGTGTGTTTATGTGTGAGTGTGTGTGTAATAATATGTGTGAGTATGCGCCTATATGTGTGTGTTTATGTGTGAGTGTGTAATAATATGTGTGAGTGTGTATGCATATATGTGTGTGTTTATGTGTGAGTGTGTATGTAATAATATGTGTGAGTGTGTATGTAATAATATGTGTGAGTGTGTATGTATATACAGTATGTGTGCCTCCATGTGTAATTGGCATTGCGTGGGTTCGATTGTGCGTCCGTCTTTTAGAAGAACTGTAGAGTTAGGCAGGAGATCATGTACACTGCAGAACTGCACTGGATGGATAACATTAAAGGGACAGGAAACCCCACATTTTTCTTTAATGATTCGGATGGAACATACAATTTCAAACAACTTTCCATTTTACTTCTGTTAGCAAGTTTGTTTCATTCTTTTGTTCTTCATTGCTTAAGGAACATTATTGCACTGCTGGCAGCTAGCTGAACATATCTAGTTAGCCAATCACAAGAGACAAATGTGTGCAGGCACCAATCAGCAGCTAGCTCGCACTAGTGTAGTATATGTGCATATTATTTTTCAACAATGGATACCAAGAGAACAAAGCACATTTGAAATAGAAGTGAATTTAAAAGTGTCTTAAAATAATACGCTCTATCGAAATAATACAATTTATATTTTGACTTTCCTATCCCTTTAAGGCCAGGGCACTTTTATACCAAAACAACATTTTGAGTCCTAACAGAGATGACCACAAAGCTAAATATCAAAAGGTGGAGGACTTTATCTTTAACTACCTATTCTTATATGTATATTTGTATCCTTTGTTATCACATCAGTTATATAGCTATGATCAATCAGTTTGTTTTTTATTAATGTCATGTGCTTCATCTTCCTTTAGATGTGAAGAATGATTGTAATCACTTATTTTGCAAACAGCAATCAATGGGTAGAAGGAATAATCTGGCTCTGAATTCTTATTGACAGAAGATTCTGGGGGTGCATTTTTAGGATTATGGGGCATCTTGCTAAAGATTCCAAATATGTGTCTTTTTTTCAAAAGTATATGTAGATGCAGTGCATATTCTATGCTGGGTAATACTGATAGCTTTTATTTATTACAGCTACTAATTGGTTAAGTCCAAGGCTGTGCACTAAAGCGCTATAAGTCCCATAGGGAGAAAGCCCTGAAGAAATAATGCAGTAATTAATATAACATTTCTAATGGTGTCCACGTAACAATTCCACTCCATAAAATCATTTATGAGTGTGCTATGCTTATTAAAAGGACATAATATATCAAATTACAATTTATGCCAAATGAATGTAGAAGAACATACTTATCTAAGAACAAAACAAACAAAAAAGCTGTTGTGTTCCTCATCTGGAATGATACTTCTGCCTCTAGTGTATTCTACTGCCCCAAAATGCACTCTCAGGGGCCGATTTAACAAGCCCCGTGTGCTGCTGTTTCTGCGCAAGCCTTCAGGCTCGTCGGAAACTTGAGTTAAGAAGCAGTGATCTTAAGACTGCTGCTCCTTAACTCGTCCACCACCTATGAGGCGGCGAACAGCAATCAGCCTGATTGGATATGATCGGGTTGATTGACACCCCCTGCCGTGAATGTGCAGGGGGGAGCATTGCACAAGCATTTCACTAGAAATGTTTGTACAATGATAAATGCTGACAGTGTATGCTGTCGGCATTTATGTGCGGCGGACATGATCCGCTACCCGCACATTGTTATATCGGCCCCTCAGTGTATTACTTAGGATCAGGAATTTGATTGGCTGTTAGTGTGCAGGTAATGCGCTTAAGTGCAGTAGAAAACACCAGAGGCAGTAAGATATTTTGAGTTTTCCAGAAGATGAACACAAAGGTTGTTTTAAGCTTAATTATGCTCTGCTTACTTAAGATGGCTTGTATGCATTCACTGTGTAGTTTAGCTTGTGAAATGGTTGTTTGCACATTGTCATTCTACAGTGAATAAGGTAAAAATGATGTTTCATTTGCCCTCATTTACCTTGAATTTTCAGTTAAAGGGACAGTCAACACCAGAATTTTTGTTATTTAAAAAGAAAGATAATCCCTTTATTACCCATTCCCCAGTTTTGCATAACCAACACAGTTATAATAATACACGTTTTACCTCTGTAATTACCTTGTATCTAAGCTTCAACTGACTGCCCCCTTATTTCAGTTCTTTTGACAGACTTGCATTTTAGCCAATCAGAGCTCACTCCTAGGTCACTTCACGTGCATGCGTTCAATGTTATCTATATGAAACACATGAACTAATGCCCTCTAGTGGTCAAAATGCATTCAGATTAGAGGCAGTCTTCAAGGTCTAAGAAATTAGCATATGAACCTCCTAGGTTTAGCTTTTAACTAAGAATACCAAAAGAATAAAGCAAAATTGGTGATAAAAGTAAATTGGGAAGTTGTTTAAAATTGCATGCCCTATTTAAATCATGAAAGTTTTTTTTGGACTTGACTGTCCCTTTAAGTCAAAGAACAAGTAGACAAAATGTATTTAAAGGGACATAAAAACTCACGTTTCTTTCATGATTCATTGCAAAAATTTTATACAACTTTTCAATTTACTGCTATTATCCTATGTGCTTGGTATCTTTTGTTGAAGGAGCAGCAATGCACAACTGGGAGCTAGCTGAACATATCAGATGAGCTAATGACACAAGGTATATATATGTGTAGCAACCAATCAGCAGCTAGCTCCCAGTAGTGCATTGCTGCTTCTGAGCCTACCTATGTATACTTTTCAACCAAGAATACTAAGAAAATAAAGCAAATTAGATAATAGAAGTAAATCTGGAAGTTATTTAAAATCACATGCTCTATCACAAAAGAAATATTTTGGGTTTATGTCCCTTTAACCCTTTGGCTGCAAAGCCATTTCCCACCTGGGTGCTAAGCTGGTTTTGAGTTTTTGGAGTTTTTTAATTGTTTTTAAATATATTTATTTTTTACTTTTTTTTCCAGATCCCCACGAGTTATACTGTTGGATATCAAAGGTTAGGTGATTACCTTTCCAAAGGTGGGTCTTGGGGGTCTGTAGCTGCTTAGATGCCTGAGATACATCATTGCGGGTGATGTCACTGCTCGAAACGTGAAGCCCGGTGATGCCTCTCACTATTCAGGCCAGATCCCGGGGTGGGAGTAGGTGGGAGCCCCCAGATTGCCCTCAAGTTGGGTGAGTGCTAGCAACGGCTCTGAGCTGTCATTAGCACCTGACTGAGAAAATTTGTGACGGCTCAGAGCCGTCGTTAGCATTCAAGCAATGGGAAAGTTGATAAATATATTTAAAGGGACACTCACTTCAAAATAAATTTTTATGATTCAGATAGAGCAGCAGTTTTAAGGCACTTTGCAATTTACTTCCATTATCAAATTTTGCAGTCTTTTTATATTCACACTTGGGAACAAGATCCTACTGAGCATGTGCACAAGCTCACAGGGTATACATATACTAGTCTGTGATTGGCTGATGTCTGTCACATGATACAGGGGGCCGGAAAATTAGAGAGAAAAAAATTATTTGTCAAAAAAAATCTACTGTTTATTTGAGATTCAGAGTAAGTGCTATTGCCTTTTTATTCTGTACTTGTTAATTATGTAATTCTACTGCATTGAGTGGTCCTTTAATTACAATATTATTGTAATTGTCAGAATATATTTATCAGACTTTTTTTTTTTTTCCTTCGTCCACAGTGTCTTTCCTTTAATGCAATAATGGAAGAACTTGGAATATCGCTCAAGCACCCTAAAAAATTAAAGAAAAAAACAAAAGTAAAGGGGCGGTCATCGTTTACAAGTATGCTCACGTGTCATCAGAGACGGATTATCAGGAAAGAAACAATGGCTTAAAAAACTAATGTCAATTTTCAACTAATCCAGGAACAATACTGCAGTGAATGAAACTCTTTTGATGACGGATTTTTAAAGACCGTGTCTCCTTTTTTAAAATTCTTTACATAATTTTTATAATGATATGTAGAAAATATTTCCATTGAGAATGGGAAATTCAGTAGTGGACCTCTGGATAATTCATTGGGCTCCTTTCCAAAAAAATAAAATAAATTTGTATGGCCCGTTATGAAACCATTCCATTCCTCTGTACAAATGGTTTGTGTGCTTTCTAAATAAAATGCCATTTTTTCAGTATGAAGTGTTGGTTTACTATATTTGTGGAATTTATTTTATTTTCACTTTATTAAAGTGGCATGAAAGTCGTTTTTTTTTATTTATGTATTAGAATGTATTCACTCTGTTACAAAAAGTTAAAAGTATTTATTACCGGTCAGTTTCTTAAAAAAAGATGCATTCTCTGGGAAACATATCAACCAATCACTGTAGAGCATTTAGGAGTGTCAGGAATGCACTCTAGCCTGACTAGAGGGAATTAATCACAATGATTTTCTGAGTTAAATAGCAGTGAAGGAAGCCAAAATAAAAATAAAAGAGTGCATTGTAAAGTTTTTAATTATGTGTAATTAAACAAAAATGACTACAACAAATAAAGTTGATTTTATATATATATATATATATATATATATATATATATATATATATATATAAATATATATATATATATTAAACACAGTTATGGATTGGATGAGTGGGTACACCATTTGGGTACAGCATTTGGCCAAAAGTTACTAACCTACAGGCACAAGCTAGCTTTAAACAAACAGAGATGCAAACAGACCTAGACCTAAGCACTTTTCCTAGACACATTGGCCTAGATTTGGAGTTTGGCGGTAGCCGTGAAAACCAGCGTTAGAGGCTCCTAACGCTGGTTTTAGGCTACCTCCGGTATTTGGAGTCACTCAAAAAAGGGTCTAACGCTCACTTTTCAGCCGCGACTTTTCCATACCGCAGATCCTCTTACGTAAATTGCGTATCCTATCTTTTCAATGGGATTTTTCTAACTCCGGTATTTAGAGTCGTGTCTGAAGTGAGCGTTAGAATTCTAACGACAAAACTCCAGCCGCAGAAAAAAGTCAGTAGTTAAGAGCTTTCTGGGCTAACGCTGGTTCATAAAGCTCTTAACTACTGTGCTCTAAAGTACACTAACACCCATAAACTACCTATGTACCCCTAAACCGAGGCCCCCCCACATCGCCGCCACTCGATTAAATTTTTTTAACCCCTAATCTGCCGACCGCCACCTACGTTATCCTTATGTACCCCTAATCTGCTGCCCCTAACACCGCCGACCCCTATATTATATTTATTAACCCCTAATCTTTCCCCCTCAACGTCGCCTCCACCTGCCTACACTTATTAACCCCTAATCTGCCGACCGGAGCTCACCGCTATTCTAATAAATGTATTAACCCCTAAAGCTAAGTCTAACCCTAACACTAACACCCCCCTAACTTAAATATAATTTAAATCTAACGAAATTAATTAACTCTTATTAAATAAATTATTCCTATTTAAAGCTAAATACTTACCTGTAAAATAAATCCTAATATAGCTACAATATAAATTATAATTATAGCTATTTTAGGATTAATATTTATTTTACAGGTAACTTGTATTTATTTTAACCAGGTACAATAGCTATTAAATAGTTAAGAACTATTTAATAGCTAAAATAGTTAAAATAATTACAAAATTACCTGTAAAATAAATCCTAACCTAAGTTACAATTAAACCTAACACTATACTATCATTAAATTAATTAAATAAAATACCTACAATTACCTACAATTAAACCTAACACTACACTATCAATACATTAATTAAATACAATACCTACAAATAACTACAATGAAATAAACTAACTAAAGTACAAAAAATAAAAAAGAACTAAGTTACAAAAATAAAAAAATATTTACAAACATAAGAAAAATATTACAACAATTTTAAACTAATTACACCTACTCTAAGCCCCCTAATAAAATAACAAAGACCCCCAAAATAAAAAATGCCCTACCCTATTCTAAATTACTAAAGTTCAAAGCTCTTTTACCTTACCAGCCCTGAACAGGGCCCTTTGCGGGGCATGCCCCAAGAAGATCAGCTCTTTTGCCTGTAAAAAAAAACACATACAATACCCCCCCCCAACATTACAACCCACCACCCACATACCCCTAATCTAACCCAAACCCCCCTTAAATAAACCTAACACTAAGCCCCTGAAGATCATCCTACCTTGTCTTCACCTCACCGGGTATCACCGATCGGTCCTGGCTCCAAAATCTTCATCCAACCCAAGCGGGGGCTGGCAATCCATCATCCGGTGGCTGAAGAGGTCCAGAAGAGGCTCCAAAGTCTTCATCCTATCCGGAAAGAAGAGAATATCCGGACCAGCAACCATCATCTTCCAAGCGGCATCTTCTATCTTCATCCGATGAGGGCCGGCTCCATCCTGAAGACCTCCACCGCGGACCCATCTTCATCCGGCGAAGTCCAACTGAAGAATGACGGCTCCTTTAAGGGACGTCATCCAAGATGGCGTCCCTCAAATTCCGATTGGCTGATAGGATTCTATCAGCCAATCGGAATTAAGGTAGGAATATTCTGATTGGCTGATGGAATCAGCCAATCAGAATCAAGTTCAATCCGATTGGCTGATCCAATCAGCCAATCAGATTGAGCTCGCATTCTATTGGCTGATCGGAACAGCCAATAGAATGCGAGCTCAATCTGATTGGCTGATTGGATCAGCCAATCAGATTGAACTTGATTCTGATTGGCTGATTCCATCAGCCAATCAGAATATTCCTACCTTAATTCTGATTGGCTGATAGAATCCTATCAGCCAATCGGAATTCGAGGAACGCCATCTTGGATGACGTCCCTTAAAGGAACCATCATTCTTCAGTTGGACGTCGCCGGATGAAGATGGGTCCGCGGTGGAGGTCTTCAGGATGGAGCCGGTCCTCATCGGATGAAGATAGAAGATGCCGCTTGGAAGATGATGGTTGCCGGTCCGGGTCTACTCTTCTTCCCGGATAGGATGAAGACTTTGGAGCCTCTTCTGGACCTCTTCAGCCACCGGATGATGGATCGCCAGCCCCCGCTTGGGTTGGATGAAGATTTTGGAGCCAGCACCGATCGGTGATACCCGGTGAGGTGAAGACAAGGTAGGATGATCTTCAGGGGCTTAGTGTTAGGTTTATTTAAGGGGGGTTTGGGTTAGATTAGGGGTATGTGGGTGGTGGGTTGTAATGTTGGGGGGGGGTATTGTATGTGTTTTTTTTTACAGGCAAAAGAGCTGAACTTCTTGGGGCATGCCCCGCAAAGGGCCCTGTTCAGGGCTGGTAAGGTAAAAGAGCTTTGAACTTTAGTAATTTAGAATAAGGTAGGGCATTTTTTATTTTGGGGGTCTTTGTTATTTTATTAGGGGGCTTAGAGTAGGTGTAATTAGTTTAAAATTGTTGTAATATTTTCCTTATGTTTGTAAATATTTTTTTATTTTTTGTAACTTAGTTCTTTTTTATTTTTTGTACTTTAGTTAGTTTATTTCATTGTAGTTATTTGTAGATATTGTATTTAATTAATGTATTGATAGTGTAGTGTTAGGTTTAATTGTAGGTAATTGTAGGTATTTTATTTAATTAATTTAATGATAGTATAGTGTTAGGTTTAATTGTAACTTAGGTTAGGATTTATTTTACAGGTAATTTTGTAATTATTTTAACTATTTTAGCTATTAAATAGTTCTTAACTATTTAATAGCTATTGTACCTGGTTAAAATAAATACAAAGTTACCTGTAAAATAAATATTAATCCTAAAATAGCTATAATATAATTATAATTTATATTGTAGCTATATTAGGATTTATTTTACAGGTAAGTATTTAGCTTTAAATAGGAATAATTTATTTAATAAGAGTTAATTAATTTTGTTAGATTTAAATTATATTTAAGTTAGGGGGGTGTTAGTGTTAGGGTTAGACTTAGCTTTAGGGGTTAATACATTTATTAGAATAGCGGTGAGCTTCGGTCCGCAGATTAGGGGTTAATAATTGAAGTTAGGTGTCGGCGATGTTAGGGAGGGCAGATTAAGGGTTAATACTATTTATTATAGGGTTAGTGAGGCGGATTAGGGGTTAATAACTTTATTATGATAGCGGTGCGGTCCGCTCGGCAGATTAGGCGTTAATAAGTGTAGGCAGGTGGAGGCGACGTTGTGGGGGGCAGATTAGGGGTTAATAAATATAATATAGGGGTCAGCGGTGTTAGGGGCAGCAGATTAGGGGTACATAAGGATAATGTAAGTAGCGGCGGTTTACGGAGCGGCAGATTAGGGGTTAAAAATAATATGCAGGGGTCAGCGATAGCGGGAGCGGCAGATTAGGGGTTAATAAGTGTAAGGTTAGGGGTGTTTAGACTCGGGGTACATGTTAGAGTTTTAGGTGCAGACGTAGGATGTGTTTCCCCATAGCAAACAATGGGGCTGCGTTAGGAGCTGAACGCGGCTTTTTTGCAGGTGTTAGGTTTTTTTTCAGCTCAAACAGCCCCATTGTTTCCTATGGGGGAATCGTGCACGAGCATGTTTTTGAGGCTGGCCACGTCCGTAAGCAACTCTGGTATCGAGAGTTGAAGCTGCGTTAAATATGCTCTACGCTCCTTTTTTGGAGCCTAACGCAGCCTTTATGTGGACTCTCAATACCAGAGTTATTTTTATGGTGCGGCCAGAAAAAAGCCGGCGTTAGCTACGCGGGTCCTTACCGACAAAACTCTAAATCTAGCCGATTCAAAACACGGTAATGGACTACACTCACAGTTAAAATGAATCACTAGAGTGTGCTACCAATGACTACATGGAATACAGCAGTGTTAATCCGGGAGTGTGCAATTTAAAAGTAAAAATAATAACATATGTCCCTTCAAGGAAGAGTGATGATGCAACTAAGTAGCTGGTTTCATCCTTATCCTTTAATCCATACAGTAAGTTAAAAGTGGTGCTTTGTTTTGGGTAATGAAAGAAACAAGAGAGGCGCCTGTGTGTGCCAGTAGATAACCAAATGATAATTTTCAAAGAGCCCTAATCAGGGTACTCCCATTTGCAAAGAGCACTCAGTCAGTGCTATTGGAAACAGGCTGGATGTTTGACAGCAACCCAGCTCACTGATTGCAGAAACAAAATGACATCAAATCTGGAGAAGATAAGACAAAACAGGGCACCTGTGTGTACCAGTAATAAACCAACAAGATATCCGTGTAGATTCTCATTCAGTATACTCACAATTGTGAAGAGCACTCAGACAGTGCTATTAGGCACAAGCTGGATATTTAGCAGCAAACCAGCTTACTGATATGATGAAAACACAGGCACTGGAACACAGAAACACAGGTACTCCAAAATATATAAAAGAGTCTCAAAGGATAGAGACTATAAACTGAAACTGAAGAAAAGACTGCAGCCTATAACTCCCTAAGGAGTAACAGGTAGGTAGTAAAGGCACGGTTCCAATGTATAATGAACACAATTTAAAATTGATTTATTGTAAATCAGAAATACAAAAAATACAGTTAAAAATATAAAACAATGGAACGAGAAGGCAGGGGTTGCTAGCTACCCTCCTTAAAATATGCACACTCTTTCAACTGTGCCTTTCCTACCTACCTGTTACTCCTTAGGGAGTTATAGGCTGCAATTTTCTAGTCTTTTCTGCAGTTTTAAATATCCAGCTTGTGCTTAATAGCACAAATGTGAGTATACTGAATGAGAATATACACGGATATCTTGTTGGTTTATTACTGGTACACACAGGCGCCCTGTTTTGTCTTATCTTCTCCAGATTTGATGTCATTTTGTTTCTGCAAACAGTGAGCTGGGTTGCTGTCAAACATCCAGCCTGTTTCCAATAGCACTGTCTGAGTGCTCTTTGCAAATGTGAGTACCCTGATTAGGGCTCTTTGAAAATGATCATTTAGTTATCTACTGGTACACACAGGCACCTCTCTTGTTTCTTTTATCTTCCAGATTCTTTGACATCCACATGTGAGGAGAGTGCAGCATTACTGTATCATCGCCATCAGATCAAAACAACAATCGTCTTCACCTATCCTTGGTTGAACTACACAGATCTTACTGGACTTTGTTGCTTGTAAATAGGTTTGTCCATATATAGCATTGGAATATTATATGTATATGTCTATTGTACATTGTGTTGATGTGTAGAGCGTACACACTCATTTATCATTGTCCTAATACACGTTTTATAGCGCCCCCTATTTAGAGCTAGTTTATATTAGTCTCTTCAACAATCATTTGTTTTGGGTAAGATAGATATATAGAGCTAATATTTACCTCAGATCTAGTTAAAGGAACATGAAGCCCAGCGTTTTAGATAGAGCATACAAATTTAAATAACTGTCCAATTTACCTCCATTATCTAATTTGCTTCTTTTTCTTGGTATGCTTTGTTGAAAAGAATACCTAGGTAGCCTCAGGAGCTGTGCACTACCTGCTGGTTGGTGGCTGTACATATATGTCTCTTGTCTTGGCTCACAAATGTGTTTAGCTAGCTCCCAGTAGTGCATTGTTGCTCCTTTAATAAATGATACGAAGAGAATGAAGCAAAATTGATAACTGAAGTAAATTGGAAATTTGTCTAAAATTGGATGCTGTTTCTGAATCATGAAAGAAAAATGTTGGGTTTCCCGTCCCTTACCATAAAAAATACATGATTTAAAGCCAATAACAGTAAGTGTCACTGACTGGATTTGTGTACCTGTCACTATGCCCCTGATTAAATTTGCCATTGAATTTTCCCTCAACATTAAAGTGTTTCACAAATATTTTATGATATATACAAATTAAATGGTCTCAATACTTCAAATTACATATAATACAAACTGATACATTTTTAACTATTGCTATTGCTGATCAGTTGAAATTACATATTCCTATGACTTTGACATGCCATTGTCTTCAATAGCAAGTGGAAAAAAAAATCTGAATAAATATATTCCCACTGAGGAATATTCTTGTGATTTACCCTCAAGAACAGCTGGAACTTCCACTAAATCATCAGCGTCATGTCCATGAATATCTCTAGCTAAGAGTTATGGCGCAATACACAGCAGGCAAGAACAGTATTGTCTAGTTAACTAAGGGACATGTTTCTGAGGATTTTAATCAAATAGGATCTAGAACAGGTGTTAGTATTAAAAGTCATAAACCTGTCTGCTACTGAAATATTGTTAAAATTAAAGGAACAAAACCATAAGGTTAAATCATGCACTTCAAATGTAGTTGAAATATAAGTGCAATTATTTTGAAAAAGTTAAAAAGATATAGTTCCTCACATTTTACTGATATGTACTTTTAATTGTGCTGGCTGCCGGGATTTATAGATTTGAATCTCAGTAGTATGAATACCTGTACAGTAGATAATAATAATTATATATAATATAATAATAATACATTACAAGTGTAGCGTTATTGATAGGATTAGAGCGCAAATTGATATTACAAATCCATGGTAAAATATAATAACCAGAGAATGGTTAGCGCCACCAAAATCCCTTTAGTGTGCCCTATATTTTCAATGGATATCTCAACCATTCTAAACATCGCTCATATTACTAAGTGAAAGCTATTTTTGCACTCAAGCACAACATATAATAGCATTAGAAAACAGCACAACTTAAAACCTGAAGTAAAGTACTAGGGCTACAAAAAAAGTTTAATAAAACATAAAAGTATTAAACTAAATATATAAACATATTTAATATAAGGATGTTAATTATTGAAATAAATTAATAAAAAGGGTTTAAAAGGAAAATAATATATGTCAAGTTGTTTGATTAGGAAGATAATGCAGTAATTTGGGCTCCCCGTATTTTCTATGGGTGGCGATGAGTGGCAATGTCTGCTCGCATTACAAGTTGAAAGTAAATATCATCTCTCTAATGCAGTCATATATTTACTGCTCAAACTCAACAGCGCTAACATTTTTGCACTTCATTTGTAATCTTGCCCTAAGTGTGATATTTGCCAATCTTGGCATCACTACATTGTTTAAAGGTACAGTGTAACCAATATTTCCAGTTATTGCATTTAAAAGTGGGTATTTTCTTGCAAATATTTTGAGGTTGGTTTCAGCAAGTTCAACAATGGGAGGTGTTTTTGACTAGCAGTAAGCAATTGATAGTTTAAGGGACATTCCAGCCAAAATTGGAATCTACATGGACATATTTCAGTTTTGAATAGAAGCATTTTTGTAATATACATGTATAAGCAACAATGCTTCTTATAAAAGCTATAGCTGTTTCAAATGTGTATTTAAGTATGCACCGTGCACCAGCATTTTACACACAGCACTTGCCTCACAGAGCCCAAGATGCTTGTACCATCTAGTAGTGACTCAGTTTGTTAAATGCTGACATGATACAAGCCCCACTGGCTTTCTGAACAGTCACAGTATTTAAAATGCTGGTGCACTGAGAATATTTAGATATGCTTCACATGCACATGCAGAGAAAAATACTAACACTAAAACAGTGTTGACTTTTACTAGAAGAATGTTTGCCAATACATGTGTATTGCAAATATGTTTCTATTCAAAGATGCAATTCATCTATGTGCATTAAAATTTTGACGGGAATGTCCCTTTAAATATTGAATGTGCATGAACATACTTTTCTTGCTTGATTTAGTTTAAATTTAAGTAGTTTTTTCTTAATCTTAGGGCCACTAAGAAATACATGATTATAGTTTGATCAGGAGCTTATACCTAATAACCTGGAAGTTTTTTATACCATATATTTGTTTCTAGACACAAACTCATATCTCATTAAAGGAAGTAATAAAATATCCCAGAACAAAAGAGGAGTCAGGGCATGATTGGGGAACCTGCATACAAATGATATCATTTGACAATCATCTCAAAATGTTCAACGAACAAAAAAGCTGAAATTAAATTTATGATGATGATTCTCGTTTCTCTTTGGTCCATAGGTGCTTCTAAACAAAACATCTGGAAGTGCTTTAAAAAAGTTGACCACAAACCTAAATATCATAACTATAAATGGAAAAGCTGGTACTAATGTGGAACCTTATTTTGTATATATTTATTGCTGCTTATATTAATTTATTTTTTAAATAATTTTATTTTTCCTCTTCCCTCTGTTTCCTCTTTCATTTCTCATCTTAGAAGACTGATGATTATTATTATTATTATTATTACTATGCAATAAGCCTGCCCAGAGGGTAGTCTATGTTTAAAAAATTACAAACCCCAAAGGTAATATTACAAAAATAAAAAATGTAGAATTACAGGGAAAAAAAATAAACAAAGCCATCCAAAATATTTTTTTAAAAACCTAAACAGGTTCTAACTAACAGCCCCAGTACACACTATTTAACTGGAGTTAATTGATCTTTATTAGCTGCAGGTGAGAAAACCTCAGCTTGTAGGGAAAGCCTGAACTGGATTCCTCACCTGCAATTTTGTGCCACATCCGAGCTGTGCAGGGTATTACCAGCCTGAAGTACACAATTACATAATACATTCTCAATACCACCAACAGCATTGCATAATTTGTGGGGGAGCATATATTCCATTATATACAATCCCCTTAGCTCAGTCACAATGTTTAAATATGTGCATGTATACATACATATATACACACATGTATACACATATATACATATGTAGATATACTTTGGAGACATTTTTACTCAAATATTTTAAAAAAAGAAAAATATTTTTTATTGAATATTAATTATGGTTTTTACTGTGTATGTACTGAAAATATTACATTCCAATGTTCTTCACTTAGAAGAAAATGTTCTTTGTATAGATATATATATATAAATATATATGTGTGTGTGAATATATATATTATATATAGCTCAAGAAAAACAATACAAATAAACACAATTTCCAGCACTAAACTATATATATATATATATATATATATATATATATATATATATATATACATACAGTATCTCTCAAAAGTGAGTACACCCCTCATATTTTTGTAAATATTTTATTATATCTTTTCATGTGACAACACTGAAGAAATGACACTTTGTTACAATGTAAAGTAGTGAGTGTACAGCCTGTATAACAGCGTAAATTTGCTGTCCCCTAAAAATAACTCAACACACAGCCATTAAAGGGACAGTAAAGTCAAAACTAAACTTTTATGATTCAGATAGGGCATGCAATTTTAAACAACTTTCCAATTTACTTGCATCATCAAATTTGCTTTGTTCCCTTGGTGGTATTTTTGAAAAGCTAAACCTAGCTAGGCTCAAACTGATTTCTAAACAGTTGAAAACCGCCTCCTAGCTCAGAGCATTTTGAAAGTTTTTCACAGTTATACTGTGCTAGTTCACATGTGTCATATAGATAACATTGTGCTCACTCCCGTGAAGTTATTTAGGAGTCTTCACTGATTGACTACACTGCATGTCTGTCAAAGGCACTTAGATAAGGAGGCTGTCTGCAAAGGCTCAGATACAAGGTAATCACAGAGGTAAAAAGTATATTAATATAACTGTGTTGGTTATGCAAAAACGGGGAATGGGTAATAAAGGGATTATCTATCTTTTTAAATAAGAAATTTTTTGGTGTAGACTGTCCCTTTAATGTCTAAACCATTGGCAACAAAAGTGAGTACACCCCTAAGAGAAAATATCCAAATTGGGCCCAATTAGCCATTTTCCCTCCCCAGTGTCATGTGACTCGTTAGTGTTACAAGGTCTCAGGTGTGAATGGGGAGCAGGTGTGTTAAATTTGGTGTTATCGCTCTCACACTCTCTCATACTGGTCACTGGAAGTTCAACATCTCATGGCAAAGAACTCTCTGAGGATCTGAAAAAAAGAATTGTTGCTCTACATAAAGATGGCCTAGGCTATAAGAAGATTGCCAAGACCCTGAAACTGAGCTGCAGCACGGTGGGCAAGACCATACAGCGGTTTCACAGAACAGGTTCCACTCAAAATAGGCCTAGCCATGGTCGACCAAAGAAGCTGAGTGTATATGCTTAGCGTCATATCCAGAGGTTGTCTTTGGGAAATAGTCGTATGAGTGCTGCCAGCATTGCTGCAGAGGTTGAAGGGGTGGGGGGTCAGCCTGTCAGTGCTCAGACCATATGCCGCACACTGCATCAAATTGGTCTGCATGGCTGTCGTCCCAGAAGGAAGCCTCTTCTAAAGATGATGCACAAGAAAGCCTGCAAACAGTTTGCTGAAAACAAGCAGACTAAGGACATGGATTACTGGAACCATGTCCTGTGGTCTGATGAGACCAAGATAAACTTATTTGGTTCAGATGGTGTCAAGCGTGTGTTGCGGCAACCAGGTGAGGAGTATAAAGACAAGTGTGTCTTGCCTACAGTCAAGCATGGTAGTGGGAGTGTCATTGTCTGGGCCTGCATGAATGCTGCTGGCACTGGGGAGCTACAGTTCATTGAGGGAACCATGAATGCCAACATGTGCTGTGACATACTAAAGCAGAGCATGAATTCTCCCATTGGAGACTTGGCTGCAGGGCAGTATTCCAACATGATAACAATGCCAAACACACCTCCAAGACGACCACTGTCTTGCAAAAGAAGCTGAGGGTAAAGGTGATGGACTGGCCAAACATGTCTCCAGACCTAACCCCTATTGAGCATCTGTGGGGCATCCTCAAACAGAAGGTGGCAATTTTATAGTACAGCAACAAACCAGAGATTAGTGCTCGTGAAAACAGGGGCTCTGCCAGGGTCCCCCAACATCAATGGTACAAACAGTCTTGTCCACAGCACTATTATAACAATTTCTCTTTATTTTCTGTTAAGTTACAGACATAAAAAAGCGACGTTTCGAGTGTTGCCACTCTTACTCATGCTAGTTACTTATAGTTGTGTCACTCTAGACAAATTTAAAACCCTCAGTTTCGCGCCAACCACTTCACTTAGTGGCTCTGCTGCCATCTACTGACCATCAAAATTATGACACCTTAAAAATATTACTAAATTACATTAAATGTAACCAAGTACTTAAATTTGAATGCCTGTATATCCTATTAGAATTTATGCAGACCTGTTTATAATAAATTCATATAATTGAATTTAAATGATTTAAACATTTCATAGTTATTAACATATTTAGAATATTTAGAATGTAAATTTCATTAGCAATACATATATTTACAATGTGAGAATAGTATTTTCAGAATTAATCTTACAATGACATTTTTATAGTGGATATTATTACAGAAAAATTGACCAATCAAAGTCTCTATTAAGCCCATTGGGTTCCATACTTCCTAGTTCAAATATCCAGTACATTTCTTTTTCTTACAATATTTTTTCTCTATTACTACCATTTCTCTGAGGACCCACACTGTCTATGACTTGCCATCTTAATTGGCTTATCTGGTGCCCACATTTTAAGAAATGATGGGACACTCGGGCTTCAAGATTTTTACAACGTATGTTTGAACGATGCTGGCATATCCTGTCCCTGACCATACAAGTAGTTTCCCCTATGTAGATCAGGGAACAGGCACATTTTATGAGGTAGATAACATACTTTGACTCACATGTATAATGTTCTCTTATCTCATATTTCTTCCCATTCCTAGGGTGAAAAAAATATTTGCCTTTAATTATGGAATGACAACTCATACATCCTAGACATGGGAATGACCCTTTGCTTTTATTACCTAAGAGTGTCTGTCTTTCCTGTTTCTTAGGCCCTACATCTGTGCTAGTAAGTTGATCTCTTAATTTTTTTACTCTTTTGTAAGCCATTAATGGTGGATTTTTAAAAATCTCAATTTCCTTGTTGCACTCTCTTAATATGTGCCAGTGTCTCGTCACGATACGTTTAATTTCTTCACTGTTAGGATTAAACTGTGTGACTAGAATCAACTTATCTTCTTGTGCCCTTTCTCTTGATCTTTGTTCTCTGCTCCTCATACTGCTAGTATGTTTATCAATTAGAGTACTTGGATATCCTCTATCTAAGAATTTTTTCTGCATTTCTTTCATTCTTATTTGTTTAGTCTCAGGGTTTGTGACAATTCTATCCACCCGTAGCAATTGGCTCTTGGGTAAGGAGTTTACCAGCCCTCTTGGATGAAAACTATCATAGCTCAGTAATGTATTTCTGTCCGTATCTTTTTTATACAGATCAAATATTAACTTATTTCCCTCTTTCATTACTCTAGTGTCCAAAAAGGTTACTGATTCCTCACTCCACTCTATTGAAAATTCTAGTCCTTTGACTGCTCCATTAATCTCATTAACAAATTCTATAAGGGACTCAACGCTGCCCCACCATATGCCAAACACATTGTCTATAAATCTCCACCAGGTGGCTCCATACAGACGGAATTTCTCATTTTCATACACTATTCTTTCTTCTATTTCATTCATGAATAGGTTGGCATATGATGGGGCAACGTTGGTCCCCATAGCTGTCCCTTTCACTTGAATATACCAATCATCTTTGAATAAAAAATGATTCCAATAGAGGATAAGCCTCAATAAATCCTCAATAAATTCAACTTGTAGATCTGAACATTTCTTATTTACTTTACACACCTTTTTAACTATACCAATCCCTGTTTCGTGCTTAATAGCCGTGTAGAGGCTTTTTACATCCATGATATAAAGCAAAAATTTGTCTGTTTCTAAGCATAATTCCTTGGCCTTATTCATAAAATCTCCTGTATCCTTCAAATAAGATGATATTTGCGTCACCTCTGGCTGTAATATTTTATCTAAAAATATTGAGATGTTAGTTAAAGCGGAATTAACACTGGAGACTATAGGCCTCCCTGGTGGTCTAGCTAGATTCTTATGTACCTTGGGTACAGTATAAAAAACCGGGTTCTTAGGCTCTTTGTTAAACAAATATTCCCTTAGTTTCTTATCTATCACCCTGTTTTCAAAAGCTTTATTTAGTGTTAATTCAATTTCTTTCTGAATTTTGCTTACAGGGTTATAATTTAATTTCTGGTATGTTTCCTCATCCATAAGTTGGTTCTCTATTTCATTAATATAGTATGTTCTATCTAACACTATGGTAGCTCTGCCCTTATCAGCTCCCTGGATTTACCATTCAGTTCTTTAATGGCCTTATATTCTCCTTTAGTTAGATTAAACCCTACAGTTTTGTTCTTATATTGTCTTTTTAAATTTCTCCTTTCATTTTTAATTTTTAATTCCTCTATATCATTACATACATACATATCAAACAGAAGGTGGGGGAGCACAAGATCTCTTAAATTCACCAACTCTGTGATGTCATCATGGAGGAGTGGAAGAGGACTCCAGTGGCAACCTGTGAAGCTCTAGTGAACTCCATGCCCAAGAGGGTTAAGGCAGTGCTGGAAAATAATGTTGGCCACACAAAATATTGACACTTTGGGCCCAATTTGGACATTTCCACTAAGGGGTGTACTCACTTTTGTTGCTAACGGTTTAGACATTAATGGCTGTGTGTTGAGTTATTTTGAGGGGACAGCAAATTTACACTGTTATACAGGCTGTACACTCACTACTTTGCATTGTAGCAAAGTGTCATTTCTTCAGTGTTGTCACATGAAAAGATATAATAAAATATTTACAAAAATGTAAGGGGTGTGCTCACTTTTGTGAGATACTGTATATATATATCAAGGTCCTATAATAAGCACTCTCTGGGTTTAAACACAGCAAATTTTAATAAGCAGTGACGTTTCAGGGCATTCACGCCTTCCTCAGACAACCAAAATTGTGATGCAAACAGTGTTAAATACCCAACAAGCCCCTCCCCAATCTCAGTTAAACCAATCACCCAAATAGGAGATGATGTATACAAATCATTAATCAAACATTAACCATTATCAATATTTCATCAAATATGTGCAAGTAATTCATCAAATCAGATAATCATCAATAAGTCATCATACCTCTTATCATGAAAAAAGTGAAACCTAAAGCTTTAAACAGTGATATATTAAAAATGGACATGGATCTGTATAATAAATCAAATAAGGAGGCGGAGCTTGCCAGCAAAGAGAGTGGCAGCACTTCTGTTTAGCTCTGCATAGAAAGTGACAAATAACACTGGCTTTACGCCTTTTCTGGCGGAATATCACCCTAAAAAGCCCTCTAGATGATAGATGCACTCATAGAGATTATCTGATGTAACTTTGGAGTGGATCCCTGCCGATTTCCGATATACCCGCAAATGAGAACCAGCAGATTTCTAGGAAAGGCCGCGGCTGCGGCCTACTCCGGATCCTCCGGTCCTGAAAAGGGGCTCAAAGAAGCGAGTGACCCACCCGATTACAGGGATGCAATAGAGAAGGACCCCAGGAGACTACAAATGGTGAGCTTGAACGCATTTATTGACAGCAACCAGTTTTAAACACTCCGGGACCTATCTCCCATTACATAACAGGAGGACATTAGCTGCACACGTTCAGATAACTAACCTTACACTTTGGGACACTTTGCTGTTGAAATATAACTTTTTTGGGGTTTATAAGGCCACTTGAAGGACTCACACTACAGTTTAGCAGGACGGCCAGTGGCGGGAAAGGAGGCCATCTTATCTTGCAGCCTTTGCTATAGAACAGCAATCTCTTTTAAATAGTGCAGCCTTCATTTACTCAGTTGATTTTCAAACAAGCTGCAGAGAACTGAGAGCCTATATTGCTGTTTATTTTTCTCCTTTTCCAAATAATTTGCAGCTATCAACACACACGACTGTGTGAAGCAGAAACTGCTGACCCCCAATCTGGTTTTGCACATTAAATCTGACACAGAACAGCCGGAGCCCTAGAAGTCTCATCTGAGTAGCAATAAATTAAAACCAGCACGGTACTACTCTCTCCCCTCCCTTTTCCTGCCATCCTTTGTGGTGGTGGGTCATATCCTGCAGCCCTTTTTCCGTGATCGTCCTGTGAGGACAGTGCCCCTGGGGAGTAGAGATAGGCCAGGAGCGGGGTGAATTCTTACAGAGGCGGTGTGACTAAAGTCTAATAATATGCTGAACGCTTAGCTGCTGACCTTATGCTGTGCAAGTGTGGACGGATGCCCTGCTGGCCTGTTAACATGAGTCATACAAAAGTATCTGGGGACATGTGTCCCGGAATATAGTACCCAGAGCGGGGCAGAGAACATCAACATTACACCAAGACCACCTTTATAATCCTTATGCATCTCTAGATAGCGACAGTGCGGTTGGAGCCTTCCCCTCCAACCTTTAAGAACCTCACAAGTTTCCTTTTTTGCACCAAACGGATCATACTCCTATTGACATCTGCTCCCTGACTCACGACAGTACTTCATTGAGGGAACCTAGGGGTTTTCACAGGTCTCCCGAAATGTCTGCCAGGAAACCCTCTATGGACAAAAGAAGTAAATCTACATCCTTGAACACATACTTCAAGTCTTCCAAAACAATGAAACAGACAGACCAACCAGATACTGAAAACCCAGAAGATATGGACTCAGATTCAGAGTCTGCAGTATCAAACACAGATCAGACCCCAGTAACTAAAGCAGACTTGCAATTCTTAGTTTCAAAACAAGACAACTCAACTAGCTTTGATAAACTATGGTCTAAAATTGATTCTATGCACACGGCAGTTACAGCTAGTCTAACAGAGATCAGGTCTGATATTGCAGAACTAGGAGGAAGAATGGATACAATTGAAGAACATACAGAAGCAATTACTGAGGATGTGAATGGACTTTCACAAACCATTGCCTCACATCACCAACTGTTCATAGAGATGCAAGACAAGATTGAAGACCTAGAGAACAGGAGTAGAAGAAGCAACCTGAGACTAAAAGGTATTCCGGAGACAGTAGATGGTAAGGAACTACCCACTTATCTACAACAACTCTTCAGAAGTATAACAGGAAATCGAGGAGACAGTGATTTTACAATGGAAAGAGCTCACAGAGCTCTGAGGGCTAAAGCTAAGGGGGAGGCTCCACCGCGAGATGTGATAGTGAAGATGCTACTCTTCCAGGACAAAGAATTAATACTCTCGGCAGCTAGAAATGCTCCTACTTTCAAATTCCAGGGGTCAGTTGTTCAATTCTATCAAGATCTATCCTTTAGAACTCTCCAAAGACGGAATTCTTTTCGTCCCTTAACTCAGCTATTGAGAGCTATTGAGAAAACAACAGATTCAATACAAATGGGGGTTCCCCTTCGCCCTATATATCTTGAAGGATAACTTGACTGTGACTATCAAGGAAGCTGCTGACATCCCTGACCTATGCCAAAGACTGGGGCTCGAAACACCAAAAATGCCTGACCTGCCGGTCTCGGCCCTACAACTGGAACCCCAGGCATCTCTGAAATCAAACACCATTCCTAGATGGAAAACAGTCAGTAGAAAACGTTCTAAGAATAAGTGAAATACAGTTTCTCTTCACGTGGAAAATTGTTCTGGAAGTTAAAGAAATGAAAAGCACAGGGTTACAAAAGCAGGAGGAGCATAGCAATATACCATGAACCATCCTTTAATGTAACTCTCTAATGAGTAGGTGGTAACTTTGAAACCTGCTATGGAAGTTTTGTAAGTTTAATAGTTATGATACGGGACTCCCTGTATGGACCTTCAGGTTATATATGAAGATATGTGCAGGTAATGGGGTAAAGCAGGGAGTTGGGAGAGAGATGAATTGCAGTTACCATATGCCTGTAGAAGAGATAGGGCTTACGCCCGTTGTTTTTGTTCTCTATCGCATAGATATAGCACTTGCACAGTTATTTAAATTTAAAATGTTAAGGTAATTTGTCTTATTATCTTGCCATCGTCAGAGGGAATTATCATTTTTTTTTGTGGTTAACTTCTTACTTTGTTATTGTACTCACACTACTTACTATACCCTCCTCTTGGAGTCACATATTGTTGTAACACACCACACACGCCCACATGAACTAGTCATAGAATGGATGGAGGCTTACTCTGGTCAGGAGAGCTTGGATGCACACACCTTCTTAAACTGTGTTCTAATATATTTATGGTACGTCTTACACCCACTTAGATGGCCCCAAAAATTTAATTAATTTCTCACAATGTCATAATGACAAGGCCATAACACTGATGTGAAGAGTGGCAATGAACCAATATATAAATATCAAAGCTAATATTCTCTTCCTACAGGAGACTCACTTTCTTAATAATCAGGTTCCTAAATATTGGTCCAGACACTTTCAACAACACTACCATGCCACAGCCTCTACCAAAAAAAGAGGAGTGTCCATCTTAATTCACTCGGCCCTTAACTTTGAACTTGAATCTATAATCACAGATGAGGAAGGAAGATATTTAATAGTTAAAGGTCAAATTGATAACACAGACATAGTATTCTGCACTGTATATGCACCTAATACAAAACAGACAGAATTCTTTGCCCATATATCATATCTTCTAACTCAGTGGTCCCAAAATAGGATCATAGTAGCTGGAGATTTTAACATTAATTTGTCTCCGATCCAGACACCCAACCGAGAGACTTTGTCACATAAGAAACAGCAACACAATCGGGACATAAAACACATTCAGGAACACCTGGCATCCCACACTCTTATAGATACCTGGCAGGTCTTATATGGAACTACAAATGACACTACCTATTATTCTGCTGCGCATAAATCTTATACAAGAATTGATTATATCTATACCAGCCAAATCTTTCACCCGATCCTACTATCCTCTGAGATTCACCCCTGCGTGTGGTCTGACCACTCTATACTGACGTTAGCATTAGATGGGGTACAAGATCATAAACGGGAAAAATCGTGGTCTTATGACCCACAATACTTTAAGCAGCCCCTGGCACAGGACCATATCCTAAAATATCTTAAAGAATACTGGGACATAAATGTAGATACCACCTCCAACCCTTTATATACATGGGCGGCTCATAAAGCATATCTAAGGGGAATGTTAATGCAAGGGAAAGCGGCACATATCAGACAACTTCGAAAACAGATATCTACACTCCACCAAGAGATAGCCACCTTAGAGAAGTCACACAGACTTACACATAATGAGACTACTTTGAGAACCTTACAGACAAAAAGAACCACATTAGCTAACTTACTGACTACCAATGCAACTAAAACACTACACAAACTAAAAGTACAATATTTCATATTTACCAATAAACCAGACAGATATCTGTCATAAATTACAGGAGAGAAATGTCATGGCTATTCCCTCTTTACAGTTAGCTAATGGAGAAACAACAGCATCTCCCCAAGAGATAGTAGATGAGTTTGCAAGATACTATGGCCAACTTTATGATGGACACAAAACTGAACACTCACCAGCCATTGAAAAAGACACACATAACTTTTTAATTGACGCTCATCTCTCAGTTATCTCAGACGAAGATAAAAATATCCTAAATGCCCCCGTATCTTCAATAGAGGTTATACAGGTTATAAAAGAATTGAAAGTGGGAAAGGCAGCGGGACCAGACGGCTTCCCGGGAGATTATTATAAGTTATTTCGTACAACACTATTGGCTCATCTCACAAAATTTTGTAATCATTTTTTATAGGCTGGGAAATACTGCAGGAATTACTAGGGGCTAAAATCGTGGTCATTCCTAAAGCAGGGAAAAATCCCAAACTTTGCGCCAGTTATCGCCCTATATCGCTCATAAACCAGGATCTAAAGATATTCACCAAAATATTGGCCAATCGCTTAAAAACTATATTACCCTCACTTATCCATCCGGACCAGGTAGGTTTTGTAGCAAATAGAGAGGCCCCGGATAACATAAGAAGAATGATAAATATCATAGAACATCTGGGAAGAGAGAAAACACCTTCTCTGCTCCTATCTTTGGATGCAGAGAAGGCGTTTGATAGAGTAGATTGGGGCTACATGTTGATGGTACTGCGGCATATGGGGTTTGATGGTCCCTTTATTAAAGCAATCCAAGCGATTTATTCTAATCCCACTGCACAGGTAGTATCGGCAGGATATAGCTCTAGGCCTTTTCCCATAAGGAATGGGACAAGACAGGGGTGCCCTCTGTCTCCCCTGATATTTGCTCTCTGCATAGAGCCCCTAGCAGCTAGAATAAGACTGTCTCCAGACATTACAGGCGCCACAATAGCTATCCATGAATACAAGCTCACCCTCTTTGCGGATGATATTTTGGTTACAGTTACGAAACCCCTGTTGTCTCTTCTGAATTTATACAACCTTCTCGATAAATTTTCACAGATATCGGGATATGAAATCAATCTTGAGAAATGTGAGGCATTACCAATAGCTTTACCCCCTCATACAAAGAAAACCATAGAGCTTAATTTTGAGTTTAAATGGGTGAAACACTCACTTAGATACCTGGGGATCCAGCTGTCAGCTCAATATCACCAACTATATAAATATAATTACACACCATTATTTAAAACTATAAGAAAAGACCTCCAGAGTTGTAAGAGACATTCCTTTTCTTGGTATGGCCGACTATCCGCAGTCAAAATGAATGTTTTCCCACGTTTACTTTACCTATTCCGCACACTACCTATACCAATTCCGATTCTGGAACTATCTACATTACAAAAGGAACTAATAGCCTATGTTAGGGGTAGCAAAAAAGCAAGAATCCCTTCAGTGGTTTTGACATAACATAAAACTTTAGGGGGGGTGGGTGTCCCAAACCTAATTGACTACTACAAGGCAGCCAGCATTTCACAAACAACTCTAATGGGGAGGAGACTAGAGGACATTATCTGGCCCAAAATAGAAGCAGGGATAGAGGGACTACCACATGCAGACGACGTGTTATGGAATGACCAAACAAACAATACACATATATTTAGATCACCAATTTATGCATCCACCAAACAAGTTAAAAAATAGATAGCAGACCACCACAACATACTACCTCCGAGATCAGTGATGATTCCACTCAGGAAAATTATGCCTCAAGAGCTTCATACCTCTATAGATAAATGGGCCAATAAAGGGCTCTATAGGGTGGCGGACGCCTTACTTAATAACACACTGATGACCTACACTCAGATTCAAGATAAACTGACCCAGATGAAGATAAGGTGGTTTCAATATCTACAGTTGTCCACCTCCATTCGTAAATACATGGGCAGTGCTAGGGCCTCTACCCCCACAACACTGGAAAGTATATACTCACAAACCTCTAGACCTCAACATACAATCTCTATACTATATATTGCTATACAGAAAGACCACAATGCCCCTAAAACAACTGTGATGCGCAGGTGGGAAGGTGACATTAATGTCACTTATGATAGACATACATGGGAGAATATATTTAGCTCCATGGGAAGAGGGTTGATCAGTGCAGATTTACGTGAAAATACCCTCAAGATTGCATTTCGCTGGTATCTAACACCAAATGCTACCTCTCACATGTCACAGGCGGCATCCAATCTATGCTACAGGGGATGTGGGAATATAGGCACCTTTAGACATATGTGGTGGGACTGTGATGGAGTAAAACAGATATGGCATTCCCTTTCCACTTTACTTAGCTCGATCCTAGGGGAAGAGATAGAGCTTGATATTTCTCAAGCTTTATTACACACAGGTTTTAAAAAATATAATAAAGAAATGAATGCCTTTATTAGAATTTTATGCACGACCACAGGAATAGCAATAGCATACCACTGGAAAACGGGGGTACCAACATGGATGGAGGTGAGGAATAAAATAAATAACATGTTTAGAATGTACGAATCTGCCTCATGTATCATGAATACCAGAGAGTCATTTGAGAAGGTGTGGTTCTATTGGTCCTGAATAACTCCACTACCACTTAACCACTATATAGTGTGGAGGCCTGATTTGGCTGTTGGATCGATAGAAAACATATATACAATAGCAGCGGTGTGTTGGCTCGAGAGGAACTAAGTAGCTTCTACAGAATAATTTCTAAATGCTTCTTTCTTTTGCAAAATGAGATACATGATAGTGTTCCATATTACTTTGATGTGAGTACAAAACCTGTTCTCCCCCCCCCACTACTTTTGAAGTCTATTTTTATTTTCTTTATTATTATTTTTTGTCTATATCTCTTTATTTTTTAAAGATATGTGTCCAATCCTGCCCATATGTTATTTAATTTTAACCTTTTTTGAAACCTCATGGCAACTCCCTTCCCTTTCCCATTCCTTCTTTTTATTTTTATTTTTTTATTTTTTGTCTTTCCCTTTTTCTACGTTCTACGTGAGAGGCATTCATATGAACATGTGATACAAGCTACCCCCCACTTACTGGGGTTTTGATGTACTTGCCTTATGTAACAGTTCACTTGTTGTTATATTCATGTTGGAAAAAACTTAATAAAAATATTTAAACATAATAAATCAAATAAAATACAATAACAGTTGATTAAGCAGCAATAGCAAGGACACAAACTTAAGACTCACATATAGTGCCATGAGAAAAGGAACAGATCAAATAAAAATGAGCAATATACATAACAATACGAAAAAGCCGCCATTACTTACCACGCTAACTTCAGCCTGTTCGGCAGTGGGCGTGGTCACCCTCCGTGTTCAAAGCATTACTCTGCTCATGTGACCAGAAACTGGTCAATCACAAAACGGAGTTGGGCGTTGTCATGGCAACCCGCAGCAGCAGAGCCGCTAATATTAGCCACACAAACCTCGGCATATTCGGCGGTGGGCGTGGTCTCCCATCATGATCAAAAGCACTACTTTGCTCATGTGATCAGAGACTGGTCAATCACAGTGCTGTGTTAGGCAATGTCATGGCAACCCGTACAGAAACAACATATTCAACGCCTCTAAGCGTAACCTATGTTTGGTGTATTTGTAACTTAGGTTAGGATTTATTTTACAGGTAATTTTGTAATTATTTTAACTAGGTATCTATTAAATAGTTATTAACTATTTAATAGCTATTGTACCTAGTTAATAATTTAGTTAATAATATTAATATTATTTAGATTTATTTAAATAATAAGTTAGGGGGTGTTCGGTTTAGACTTAGGTTTAGGGGTTAATATATTTAAAGTAGGTGGCGGCGGTGTAGGGGGGTCAGATTAGGAGTTAATATATTTAATATAGGTGGCGGCGGTGTAGGGGGATCAGATTAGGGGTAATACATTTAATATAGGTGGTGGCGGTGTAGGGGGATCAGATTAGGGGTTAATACATATAATGTAGGTGGCGGCGGGGTCCGGGAGCGGCGGTTTAGGAGTTAAACACTTTATTGGGTATTGCGGTGGGGGATTGCGGTTGACAGGTAGATAGACATTGCACATGCGTTAGGTGTTAGGTTTTATTTTGCAGGCAGTTTAGGGAGTTACGGGGCTCCAATACTCAGCGTAAGGCTTGCTACGCCTGCATTATGCCGTATATGTGATACCAAACCCGCGCAAAATCTGGCGTCGCTGGCTTCTGCGGGCGACGAAACATATCGGATGGGGCCCTAAATTTCTCACCCCAGTTGTATTTCTGCAACAATTTACTCAGATTTGTGGTCAGAAATCAGGCTTAGAATAGGCAATCATACATTCAGCATGAGAGATTACAACATATATAACATTCTGTTTATGACTGACACAAAACATCAATGTATAATTTACTTTGAAATAGTAATTCTCTAGCTGTGTAGCCTCAAGACATTCAATTATATGTTTCAAGCTGCTCTGTGTATAAAGCTTTATGTGATGAAAAAAAAGCAACGACAAATATTTGTGTGCAAGCAGCTGTGTTAATACGAAGGATATTAATGAGCATATCATATGTCTTGTTATTATTTCTTTTCATTTGTCTGCTTTATAGAATATCCACTACACATTCACAGTCATATTCAAAAAAATATGGTTCTAAAAAACTATAAATAACTTTATGCAACACTTGCTTGACAAGTACATTTTAGGAGGGGCTTTCAGTTTTTAAGCCCCTGTCAGGTGTATTAGGCTACATATATGAAGCTGCAAATTCACTGTACAGGCTCATGCTAGAAGCAGCATTCATAAGAAAGCTTTTTCCTAACCTCTCCACCACCTTCTGCTGTTTGCATGACAGCAGGGGGCAGTATTGCACATCAGAGTCCTTGTGAAATCCATATCAGGTGCTTGATTGCATGAAGTGAGCACAGACATATAGGTTCCCTGCCTGGGAATAGTGTTCATCTGCAGCTTATTAAATTGTTTGAAATTACTTTAAAAAAAAAAACAAGCTAACTTGCCACAACAAATCTGCACCTAATCACACTACAAAAGTTTCCCATCTTCTGTACAGGTGTTTTATGGCGCTGGTTCTTCATTTGAGCATCGACAACCACATTTACATATAACTGAAGCAAAAATGGGAGCGATTTCACATATTTTTGCTAAAATACCTAGAAATCTGAATAATGACAAATTACAAACTTTTATGGTGTTCACATGCACAGACACAAGCATTGGTATCTGTTTCACATGAATGTACATTCCTTACCGATTTATCACCTGCAATGCTAGTTCTATCAGAGAGTTCCATTTGTGCGAATTACTGGTAGTGGTATTTGCTGTATTTCTTTGAATAAGGACCCCACTAAGGGCTAGATTACAAGTGGAGCACTAGATGGAGGCTTTTTGCAGGCATCCGGTTGCGTTAGTATTACAAGTTGAAAGTAAAAAGTTTGCTATGAGCGCAAATCCAATGCATGCAAAAAGTTGAACTTGATTATCGTGTCAGAATTAACATATCCCCTCATAGACTTCAATAGAGTGTAAAAAGTAAGAAAAAATACTAACGCCCATACTCACAAGCAAACCCAATTGCCCAAACCCGACATAAAATATGAATATTTCACATAGAAGAATAAGAATATGTTCTATTTATGCTTAAATTAATATATATATATATATATATATATATATATATATATATATATATATATATATATATATATATATATATATATATATATAAAAAATGGTTTCTTGGTAAAATATACATCTAAAAATACATCTTAAAAATACTTACAACTTATTACCCTATGCGAAGAACACTGAAATATTTGAAATATTTACAGTAAATACACAGTTAAACACTTTATTAAATATGAATATTGCATAAATATGTTTTTTCATGTTTTCAGCTACTTGACTGCATTGGGCTCCAAAGCACTTATATATATATATATATATATATATATATATATATATATATATATATGTATACAGTGGAGGCTCCTCCATTTGAGCACACTCGCACGTGCCCCCCAGCAGCCCAGAAGAAAGAAAAAAAAATACAGAAAAAAAAATATCATTTTTCAAAAAAAAAATTATATTTTTTTTTTACCCCCAGAAAAAAAAAAATGTGTTTCAATGTTTTTCAAAATACATTTTTATTATTTGTGCCCCTGGCCCCTGTACTGTTTACTGTTATTAAAGAAGAGTAGATAGATACACAGTCAGGCACTGTAGTAGTACTACTATTAAATAGTCCCTAAGCGCACGTGCGATAGAGAATCTATGGCACTGTGTCTGTGCGCATGCTAAATTTGGCTGCTGCGCAGCTCCCAGCCTCCTCATCCCCATAGACGGCTGATCGCACACTTCAGCCTGTGCGAGGGGTGGGAGGTGTTAAGAGGGAGCCCAGGCAGCAGCCAGTAGCACAAGAGAAGAGTCAAGAGCGTCATCACTAACAGTCACGTGATGACGCTCTCGGCTCTTCTGTGCGGTTAGGAGACGGGGAAGCGGTTCTTTGCAGAGTAGTACCAAGCGGTGTACTCCGTCCTTGGTCTGTGTTTGGCCATGCTATGTGCTTCATGCTCCGGTCAAAGTTATTTTATTCCCCTACAGAAATCTGGAGACTGCGGAGCACAGCTTCACTTTCACAAAGGCAGGGGGTTTGTCGTGTGAGCAGAGCAGCCATGTCCGGATACTCAGAGGCCCAGCCAGGATGGTATCCAGTGTTTGTGTCTGTGTGTGCAGCCGATGATGTATATAATGTTATGTGTAGTGTATACCATGATGCTCGACTGCGGGGAGGAAATACAGCGTTTGTATAGTTTCACTATATAATGCTTCTTGCATATAGAGGATATGGGAATGTTTAAACAGTGTGTATACACAGCATATGTGTGTATAGTAGGGTTCCCTAGCCTAGATAATACTTCTATACATATAAAATACAGTGTATATACAAAGGATATATCTATCTGTATTATATATATTGGAGTGGTGTTGGTAGTAGTGTGTATGCACTGCAGTCTAACTTGTACACAGTACCATATCATGTACTTGTATCTTCTAGTGTAGCTTAATATTTAGTGTGTAGGGAAGCTATACAAATCGTGTAAATTACATTCTGTGACTATATAAGTGCATGTGTGCTGTGTGTCAGTGTGTGTGTGAATGGAGGAAACCTACAGCTTGCATATTTGATGTGGGTGTATCCAACATGTTATAAAATAGTATATATACCTTCTTACATGAAGGGGCAGAGTAGGATATTTTATTTATTGATGTGTGTAAATACTTTTCAATCTTATGTTTAGTGCTTTGTATGTTGAAGATTTTTTTAAATCTTTGTGTTGTCTTTGAAGACGTTTTTTTTTTCTAGGTTTACCGGACTGGGAGGGATAGGGTGGATCAGCACCTGAGTATCAGTCACACTCAGCACAGGTGGCAGACTGGCGGTACCGGGACCGGGACAATTACAAGCCTTGCTGCCTTAGCCTAGCCTAATAGCCTTAAATTATAAAAAGCTTTTACATTTTAAAGCTATTAGGCTAGGCTAAGGCAGCAAGGCTTGGCTTAGCTTTTATGTTCGTTACCCCAATATGGAATATCGATGACTGACTGTCAGTCATCCATATTCCATGTTGGGGTAAGGAACATAAAAAGGTAATGTGTATGGTGTCATTTGTTTATTACTGAAAAAATGCATAGAACAGAGTACAGACAGAATTCTAATTAGTGAGCTGAATTTAATAGTATTATGGGGTGGTGCAATGTTCCAGAAACCCTTAAAAAACAAAACCTTTTGTATATATTATATATATTATATATATATATGTATATATTATATATATATATGTATATATTGTGTATATTATACTATTTTACATAACTGGTCCGTGAACCCCCATTTGAATAACCCACGAGCCGCCACTGTATGTATACATATGTCATGTTGATTGGAGCAGCTGTGTTAGTCCAGAGATTTAGATATCAAAATAACAAGAGTATTGCATTGAGCAATGATACTTTTTATTGGACTAACTATACTATATGTACTATATACATATATACTATATACATATATACTATATGTATAGTTAGTCCAATAAAAAAGTATAATTTCTCAATGCAATACTCTTGTTATTTTGATATGTATACATAAGTATTTATGTGTTTATGTGTGTATATATATATATTTGTAAATACATATATACACATATAAATACATATGTTTACGCATTTAAAAATATATATATACATATATATACGTGTATGTATGTATCTTTACAGCCTCTTTTCCCCCCGGGGAAATAAATATAAGAAGCTCTGGCCTAGTGTACTTACAAAGTTCAGTTAAAAGTATAGAAAGCATTAGATATAGGGTCTTTGAATGCATTTTATTAAATATATTTCTGAGAAGAGGTATGTCTTTAAAGCAACAGTATAGTCAAAATTAAACTTCATGATTCAGACAGGGCAAGCAATTTTAAACAAATTTACAATTCACTTTTATCACCAAATTTGCTTTGTTCTCTTATTAATCTTTGTTGAAGCTAAACCTAGGTAGACTCATGTGCTAATTTCTAAGCAGTTGAAAGCAGCCTCTATTCTCAGTGCATTTGGAAAGTTTTTCAAAGATAGACAGCGCTAGTTCATGTGTACCATATAGATAACATTGTGCTCACTCCTTTGGATTTTCCTAAGAGTCAATATCGATTGGCTAAAATGCAAGTCTGTATCAAGAACTGAAATAAGGGGACAGTCTGCAGAGGCCTAGATAAAAGGTAACCACAAAGGTAAAGAGTATCTTTTTTTTATTATTATTTATTAATTTCTTCCAACAGATATATAATGATACAATTAAAACAATCACAATTACAATAATAAGCACATTCACTTTGGTTGCACCTTGCAGGGTAAATTACAAAAAAAACAGAAAAAAAGAAAAAGGGAGACCAAACTGGGACATATTATTCACTCCACATTCTAGTTCCAGGATCTAAGGACCTCATAACACAAAATTGATCTCATTTTGTCATAACCAAGTAATGATCCAACCATTACATCTTTAAGGTCGATCTCCATAGTTAAGTATAAATAAACCAATGTTTTAGATAAACAATATTGTGTGCTAATACTAAACTCTGTAAGAAGAAAGAAAAATGTATTCATATTGTTAGATGGATCCAGCAGGGGGAAGAGGGAAAGAGAAGAAAAAAAATAAAAAAATAAAAAAAATAAAAGGGGGTGGACTTCACCCCAGCCCTCTCTCCCCTAGGCGTCCGGCCCAGGATATAACCACTCTCCCCTCAGATTAGCTTCTAATAAGTAAATTGAGTTTTTAAAGGGAGATACAACTAGTTTTGAGTCTCAATATCTAGTATTTTTATATATTTTCCCCATTTTTTAAAGAAGCTGCTAATACTTGATTATTTATCCATTTGCACTTGGACCTGTTCTAAAAACATATGATGTAAAACGTTATTCTTAATTTCTGAAAATTTGGGCTCTTTCACAGACTGCCAATTTCTCAATATTATTTTCCTACCTAACAGGATAATTGTATTAAAGGGACAGTCAACCATAGAATTGTTATTGTTTTAAAAGATAGATAATCCCTTTATTACTCATTCCCCAGTTTTGCATAACCAACACAGTTATATTAATGTACTTTTTACCTTTGTGATTACCTTGTATCTAGGAACCTTCTTCCAGCCCCCTGATCACATGACTGTGACTGTTTATTATATATTGTCTTAAATTTAGCATTGTATTGTGCTAGATCTTAAATAACTTTCTGTGCCTGAACACAGTGTTATCTATATGGCCCACGTGTACTTTCTGTCTCTTTGAGTTGAAAAGAGATTTAAAAAGCATGTGATAAGAGGCAGCACTCAAAGGCTTAGAAATTAGCATATGAGCCTACCTATGTTTAGTTTAAACTAAGAATACCAAGAGAAAAAAGCAAATTTGATGATAAAAGTAAATTGGAAAGTCAATTAAAATTAAAAGTCCTATCTGAATAATGAAAGTTTAATTTATACTTGACTGTCCCTTTAAGCAATATAGTATTTTCCCCACCAACTTCTTTAGTTATTAAAAAAAACACATTTTGAGAGCTAAGCTGAATAAATTGATTCAAAATTTTAGAGACCCAAAAGGAGATTTTACCCCAAAATCTTTGTATAATAGGACAAGACCAGAATAAATGTACCATATCTGCAGACTTAAATTTACACTTATTACACGTTGGTATGTCCCCTTTTTTAACCCAATATGAAATAACTTTAGGGGTAATATAAACTTGGTAAAGCATTTTGACTTGTTGCTCTCTAAAATACTGCCCAAGCATAGCTCATCATCCATTCCAACTCATTTGAGTCTATACAAAGCTCATTCCATTTTAATTCCAGAAATCTAATATTACTATTTTCTTGTCCAAATAATAAGGACTTGTAAATTGGTGCAATGGAGTATTTCCTCAGTCGGAATAGTATGGTTATTTGCTTCAGACAATCATTATTCCAATCTGTATCATTAAGTCTAAGACATTGCTCGGTATAGTGCCGAAGTTGTAAATATGAGAAAAAAGATAATTTGGAATCCCATACTCCAATTTACATTCATCAAATGTTTTAACTCTGTTATTTTCCATATTAATTAGTTGGGCTATATATTTAACCCCCAAATTACCCCATTCACCAAATCTGCTAGATTCATATCCTACTGAAAATTCCGGGTTTCCCATAATAGTTCAAAAGGGGGAGGCTTTGTAGTTAATACTTAATTTGACACAGAACTTTCTCCACACCTTAAGGGGTTGTTCTATAATTACTAATGATTTAATATCTTTTGGAATTAGTTTCGGGGATATATGTACTAAGGCCTTTAAGGCAAATGGAGCAACCAGGGCCTCTTCTAAATCATAAATTGAAAAGTGTCCCTCCTCCAGGAACCAATCCAAAACATATTTCATATTTACTGCAATATTATAAGATTTCACATCTGGCAAAGACAGTCCTACATACTTTTTCTCGACCAAGAGACATTTCATAGCTATTCTTGGCTTTTTGTTTTTCCAAATAAATTGTGTTTTAAGTTTATTTATTAAAAGTATATCTTTTCTATGTAGAAGAAGAGGTAGAGCCTGAAATACATAAATGAATCTGGGTAATGAAACCATTTTGATAAGATGTATTCTGCCTGAGAGTGATAGCGGAAAGGTTCATTCATCTTTCTATGTCTTCCTTAAAGGTCTGTATTAGTGGAGGAAAATTTAACTTATACCACTTACTTGTTTCCCATGCAAATTTAACCCAGAGATATGTGATAAATTCTTCAGCTTCTTTAAACGCTGTAGGTTGCGAATTTGTGTGTTTAATTAACCATAATATTTCAGATTTATTTTTATTGACTACCAGTCCTGTAAATGTCTGAAATTTTTCTAATATGTCAGAGATTACTGGGAGATTAATTTGGAGATTCTGGGTAAAAATAAGGAGATCATCGGCATATATTGCCTGTTGGATTTTATGTTTTCCAATAATAATTCCTTCAAGATGATTCCTAAAATATAGGGCCAATGGTTCCAAAGCCAAATCGAAAAGGAGCTGTGAAATAGGACAACCCTGTATAGTCCCACGTTGTAAAATAAATTAATCTGTTATGGCAGAATTAATCACTAGGGCAGCTAAGGGAGATGAATAAAGTAGTAATATGGTGTTAAAGAAATTGAGCTTAATTCCAAATTTACTTAGAGTAAAAAACATATGATCCCATAACAGGGTATCAAAAGCTTTTTGTGTATCTAATGAAATAACATCTGCATCCTCTCCTATAAATATACCTGCCTTCCCCGCTACCTCACAGTAGTTAATTACTATCTCCAATTTCCTTATATTATTCACCATAGTCCTTCCCTTAACAAACCCAGTTTTATCTGGATAAACAAGTGAACTAATACTTAGTTGAAGTCTACTGGCCAAAATATATGTGAAAATGTTATAGTCCACATTGAGGAGGGAAATGGGCCTATATGAATCCATTACGTTCAAATCTTTCCCTGGTTTAGGAATCAAAATAATTCTGGATTCTGTAAAATATTTGGATGGAGATTGGCCTTTTAAAAAAAAAGAATTGTATAATTGTTTCAAAATAGGGATAATAGAATCATCAATAATTTTATATAGTTCTTCTGGTAAATTCTCAGGACCTGGAGTTTTATTTAACTTCAAATTTTTTATTGCTTTTTTAATTTCTTTGTCTGTAATTGGGGAATTAAGCATTTTTAGATCCTCTTCAGCTATTTGGGGGGGGGGGGGGGGTTAATATTAGCCCAAAACATCTCTTTCCTTTTTTGGTCTATTGCTTTTGCACCATATAATTTTTGAAAATAATGAAAAAATTCTCAAGAAATTTCCTGAGATTGGCTATAAGTTTTGTCTCTCATTTTAATGGATGTTATTACTTTAGTTGGCCTTTGAGATTTCACCACCTGCACTAAAATTTTTCCTATTTTATTACTATGAGCCATAAATTGGCTATTCCTTCTAAGCTCACTCTGTGATTCTTTCAGAATACACCAATTATCTCATTGTTTTTTTGCTTTTATATATTCCTCCCAATTTTTTTTATTATTATTTCTTAAATAGATTTGGTATTTGTTAACTATTTGATTTGTAAGTTGAAACCAATATTTATTGTTTTTCCTCTTCATTCTAACTACATAAGCCAGTACTTCTCCTCGAATAATGGCTTTAAAAGCTTGCCAAATAGATTAAACGTTCTGAACTGATTCCTTATTCTTCTTATAATAATCAATCCATAAATAGGTAGGGAAAAATAATCTATTATTTAATGTTTTTCCACTTTTTTTTTTTTTTTATATTTTTTTATTGAGGTAAAATTTGGCATACATATCTCACAATAAAACATTCCATAAATACTAGCATAGAAAGTACGATACAGAGCTGAAAAAAAATGTGAATACAAGTGTTGATAATACTATCCACTAATAGGATAACAAATAGAATAGATAGAAAGTGTTAACAATGTTATGTAGACATATGCTTCATTCATGCCAACAATAATGTAAGTCTCCCCCTTTTAGTTAAGGGGCCACTCATGGACCCCTACCCAAATGGGTTTCTTATTGCGTCGGGAGGCTACCTGCACTAGAAAGACCGCTCGTGGATCTTGGTATGTTTACCTCAGATTTTACAGTTTTTTATAGGTTTAAGAAGGGCTTATGTTTAAAACTTCTTTCATAGAACTATAAAGAAAGTAGCTAGAATCAAGATTTATTTAAACAAATAACTGTGAGAATGAGTATTGGGAGACTACACAGCGGTAAAGTGAGCTTAATATATGGAACCCATAATCTCAAAAGGTTGTCCTGCTAAGGCACTTGTCTGTTCAATCATTTAGTTATTGCGCAAAGGAGCCCAATAGAGGGAACTCCTTGAATTTCTATTTTATCTTACCGCTTAGCATAAAGAATCATAATCTTAGGCATACTGTGAAGTTCAATTATGCCAGTAAGTGGGCCAACTTAATTTGTCTTAAAAGACTGGAAAGCTGATTCTAAACAGATCACTTGTGACCCCATGGGAGCTCTGAACTAAAAGCTAGGGACCTTTCAAAAGATAAGAGTTTGGTTATCATATCATGTGGTCAGAGCCCTCTACTCATGAATAGACCGTATCCCATAAGGCAAGTAATAGTTATACAGATAGTCTAAAACTTGGACTTTGAATAGTCATTATTAGATTTAGGTATCATTCTAGAGGCTAAGGGGTCTAAGCTAAGTTTGACCAACCACCACCATTTATAAACAGTGTCATCATCATGTATAGCATTTGACTGGCTAGAGTTTGTAAGGCACAAATATGCAAATATAATATAACATAGAAGGGAATCGTGGTAACATAGAACTGCCTATCATAGAAACAAGAGAACTAATTATAGTTAGAACAATAGAGATAAGCATTAGGGAGACTGCACAGTATGGTATCGTCCAGTACAGTATAAACCAAAATCTCTGCCCCGGCCGCAGGCAGAAAGATGGTAAAAGTCCTCAGAGAACCACAATGTGCATCTTGTTTTCCCTCAATAAGTAAACAGTTACACAACATCAGAATCTAACCCAAGAGTATACATGAGCTATGCAGTATGTGCCAACAATCTGATAAAGTATAAAGTTATTGCAAAGGTCTAACAAATAAAGCATAACAACAAATAAAAAAAAACAAAAAAAAACAAACAGGACATCAGGGTATGAGGCAAAATATCTCTGTGCATCTTCATTAGTCCCAGTTGATTCAAGAACTAGCAGTAAATAGGGAACCCAAAGTTATGACAGGGATGAAGACCCCATAATAGTGGTAAAGTTATATTACATAAGGATGGCATATGTACAAATTTGCCCCAATGTGGAGGGTCCCAAGTAACAATATCAATAGACAGGGGATTTGATATCTGTACAGTTAGTTATGACTCAGCCTATTCCAGCCCTCACCGCACTTTTATAAACAGCAAAGGTAAGCAACATGCTTTTGTAGACAGCGAAGGCAAAGCACCCAGGACCTCTCCAGGGTAGACAACATACAATCCATCTTAGTGGCCTTTTCGCCGCCTGCAGCAGGACACTGGGTGGTGTAACGATGGAAAAGTCGCCAAGCTGTGCAGGTACAGGTCTCGGTGCGGTTATCAACTGCAGTAGTGCCTTTTCAGGGGTTCCGGTAGGTATATTGTAGGGTCCGAATGTCCAAACCTCCGCTATCAGTTTGCGCGAGGAGGTTCTCAAAATTGGGCAATTGCTTTTCTCAGCTATCCGGCACTCCTGGCTCCCGGTGGTGTGCGTGGTAGCTGCAGCCATTTTCTTTTGACAGCGTTGCTCCGGCTCATTCAAGTTATCAGTGGCGGTTGCAAGGAGTACTTTGTTGGTGGGTGGCAGACTCCAAGCCCTCCAGGCGCCATCTCTCTCCCCTCTAGATATAGGGGAAGCAGCTTTGACAGACTGTTCAAAGGCACCTACCTTGCCCCATGCGGAATCTCTACTACAATGCGCTTCATATGCCTTGATGTAGCCCTGTAGCAGAAAGTATATGTCATCGATTGTAGCCCTAGCAGTGTCCATAGTGATTGATCACAGGAATATGGGATGTGAACAGGGGTGTAGATTCCCAGGTAGTCTGCTCCAAATTAAAGCACTAGAAGTGCCACATAACGACAGGGCCCAAGGCACCCTGCCGGGGGGTAAAAGTAGGCCAAGATTTTAAAACGGCTCCAGGCGCCGATGCCATCAGCAATTCTCGAGGAACAAGGTTGGGTAGATGCAGCATCTAATATATAAGCTGGTTTCAGGAAAATATTTAGAAAATCAATCGGCTGTGAGGTGAATTTTTGCAATTATCACAAGAAAGCCGTAGCAGCACACAGCTATGGGACCAGTCATGGACACTGCCCGGAAGTTCCCCCATGTTTTTCCACTTTTAATCACTAAAGACAAAGATATTGGGGCATGATCTGAAATAGTAATTGGGTGAATTTCTGTTTTATGAACCAATGAGAATAAATTGTTACTGATTAGAAAAATATCAATGCGGGAAAGTGATTTGTATACTTTAGAGAGACAGGTGTACTCTTTGGAGTCTGGGTTAACATTCCTCCAAATGTCCAACAATTCCAAATTATGACAAAAAGTTTTAAATATTTTGGTATCCCCATTACTGGCTCGGGCATTTTTCCCCATTTTTTTCCTATCCAGACACTCTATGGGGGCCAACTTAAGATCTCCTCCTACTACAATATTATTTCCAAATTCCATTAATTTAACTTGAATTTTCTCCCAGAAAGGCTTTTTCCTTTCATTAGGGCCATATATGTTACAGAATACGACTTTCCTTCCCCCTATTTCTATTTCAAGAATAATATACCTACCCTGATGACCTATTACCCGTCTAAGAATTTAATATTGTATATGTTTCCTAAAAAGTATAGCTACCCTATTTTTTCTATGTACTCCTGGTGCGAAAATTACCTCTCCCACCCAACCCCATTTTAATTTTTGGCTTTCAAATTCATCTAAATGTGTTTCCTGTAATAAACCTATATCAATATTTAATTTATTTAATTGTTTTAATATTGCCTTCCTCTTGATTGGGGAGGTGAACCCTCCCACATTCCATGAACCAATCTTAAGAGTCTCCACAATTTTCTCCTTTTTTTTTGAGGGGTGATACAGAAATACTTAATCTCCGGCCTTCCATCCATGGGAGAGAGGAAGAGGGGTGAAAAAAAAAGGGGGGGGGAATACTCCACCATATCCATAGAACCAATCCACCTGCCTTAACCCTATAATCTAAACATTTTACTTTAAATTTTTCTAAAATATTCTATACATATTGCCACTCTCACTTAGGTTCTTCTTTTAAAAAAAATTCTGCTGCCTGTGGGCTTTCAAAAACTTGAACCCCCTCATTAGTTTTTATACTAATTCTAGCCGGATATAAAAGCTTAATTGACCTGCCTTCTTGGATCAGACGGGAACGTAATTTTGCATGTTTCCTCTAATATTGAGGGTAACTGAACTGATGCAAAATGTAGTAAATCTTTATCCTGGACTACCTCAGAAATTCCAATTATTCTTAAGTTATTTCTCCTAGATCTATTTTCAAGATCTTCAATTTTGTCAGTCAAGAATTTAAGTTGTTTATGCATTCCTGTTAGATCTTTTTCAATGTCTCTGTCCTCTAAATCAGAGATCCTTTGTTCAGTTAGACGTACTCTAGCTGCAATTTGTTTGATTTCTGCTGAGATAGCATCAACACTATTTTGCAATGTGTCAAATTTGGGCATAAATAGATTACTAATTTGTTTCAGTAAGTCTGAATTATTTATTACTTCTGTCCCAGGTTCCTGGGAGGGCTCTGTAATAGTGTCTGTGCTGCGTCTGACCACTTTTTTTCCTGTTGCCTTCTCCCTGTCATGGTTGTAGTTTTAGTATTAGAGGTAGTTAGAATCAATTTGTCCATAAGGGAGCGTATTGATATTGAATTATTTCAATAACAGTTTTTGTAAATTTCTGCTAGTTGTATCAACTTGCCTCTTTCTTGTCTCCTATATTTTCCCCCCAAAAGGTTTATGAGCCCAATATTGTCAAGGTGTATATAACCTACATTAGATAAATTGGAACCAGATAGGGTTTGTGTATAATAGTAGGATTTAGAAAAGTAGTACAGTAAGCATACCAACATGTATACAAGAAAGACCTAAACCTCGTTGACATTATGAAGAATATTTCTTAATGCAAACTAATACTTTGATTGCCCTCTATTATACATTACCTCTTGTTCACATACTTCCCATAAACAACACAAGACTAGTTCTCTGAAAGATATACGTTACAGAGGATAATCACCAACAGAGAGTTTCAGTCTTTCTTAGCAGCTTGTTGCAGTTGGTGTGTAAGTCGTTTATATCACAGTATCCAGCGCCTTTTTATATGCTATCAGCTCTGCCTCTGGTTCTGAAGTAAAGAAAAAACATCGCCACATGTGTGTGTCGGCAACCAAACACCCCATAGACAATATCAGCAGATCTAACACAGGGTAATCACATACTCCAATGGCACTCAGTTGTGCCTATAGGTGCAGGCTGGACCTTCAAAAGCAGCCCAGCTCGCTGATTCAGAGGAAGGAAGACACCGGATTTCTCCAAATATGTAAAAAAGAAGTATAAAACAAGAGAACATGCCAGGCATGTGTGAATTTGTCTAATCAAGGTAGCTTTTATATAGGAGAAAACGATTTGCAATGTACTCACAAAGAAAGCGGCACTCCAGTGTGCCTAATATTGCAGTCTGGGCCTTTAACAGCAGCCCAGCTCGCTGTTTATTCCAATGGTCACTTCTGCGATATATAACTGCAAGGCAGCGTGTATCCCTCTTGAATTCCACAGCCCTACTCCAGTAAGGGGGGTTAGCGAACCACCGTATAGTAAGGTGCAAGATGTTACGTCCTATGCTACCCCTTTTCATTTGGGTATTAGTCCTGGCACTCTCCTCCCAGTGCCTAGGGAATAGTCTGACCTGCTTGACAGCAACTTGGCGTGGATTGTTCGGTCCGCCGGCTGTGGATCCCGGCTAGTACCTTTTCCTCCCACCTTGTTGCCCGGTAGATGATTCTCATCCGTGAACAAAGCTTGAACCTTGGCGTCTAACTGAGCCCAGCACTTGGCTGCACAAGCGTCAAGCACGCACGTCAGAGCACGGACCGCGCCCCCCTGAAAATGTTTGTTAAAGAGTATCTTAAAGGGACAGTCTACAATAGCATTTTTATTGTTTTAAAATATAGATAATCCCTTTATTACCCATTCCGCAGTTTTGCATAACCAACACAGTTATATTAATATACTTTTTTACCTCTGTGATTACCTTGTATCTAAGAACCTTCTGACAGCCCCCTGATCACATGACTGTGACTATTTATTATCTATTGACTTGCATTTAGTACGGTGTTGTGCTAAATCTTAAATAACTCCTTTGGGCGTGAACACAATGTTATCTATATGGCCCACATGAACTAGCAGTCTTCTGTTGTAAATAAAACACATTAAAAAGCATGTGATTAAGAGGCTGTCTATAGAGCCTTTGAAAAAGGCAGAAATTTAGAGGTTTAAATGTTATAAAATATATTAATCTAGCAATGTTGGTTGTGGAAAGCTGGGGAATGGGTAGTAAAGGCATTATCTATATTTTAAAACAATAACAATTTTAGTGTTGACTGTCCCTTTAATATAACAATGTTGGTTATGCAAAACTGTGGAATGGGTAATAAAGGGATTATCTATATTTAAAAAAAATAAAAAACCTTGCATAGGCTGTCCCTTTAACAAAAGAAAATCTGTGCAGATGCAGTAATTTATTACTATACTTGTGCATTTTTAGATATATTATAATAGATAAAATGGCATTATAATTACAATATATAAAAATAAGACTATTTTGAAAATTTAAAAAAATAGATTAAATGGATATCAAGTTGTGCCTGTAGGTTATTGGATGTGTATTGTGTAGCAGTTGCTCCTAAGAAACATTTAAAATGCCAGTTTTAATGCCAGTTTTAATGTGTAAGATGGTGTAGACTTGATACAGCTCGTTCTCTCTCATTTTAAATGCTCTTGAAAAAGGTGGTTTAATCCGCCAAAACCAAGCTTTTTATTGGATTTTTAGTAAACTTTAAATTTTATCCGAAATTGTGTTCCGGTGATTTCTGAATAAAAGCATGTATTCTTTCGTGTGCACCCGTGAGTATATTCCATTTAGTGACTTCCGTTTGTCTGACTGTATTGCACTATTATCGGCCTTCTCTTCTGAGGTTGTCTACAAGAAGTGTCTGGTTACCAGCTAGTAACAGCGATAGAAGAACAAGGCGCTGAAAATTCCCTGTGAAGGACTGCGCTGCCAAACCAAAACATTGTAGCCATTTATAACACTGGTTTCAGCAATAAGACGTTTATAGAATTTTCTCAAATTGGTAGTTATCCTACATAGACTATACTCACAGTGTAACTATCAATAAGCATTGTCCTAAACTGTAAGATTGTCACCTGATGTCAGGTAATTACCCGCTCTCGCCTTCCCTTCTCCCTGTGAACGTTGAGGGTTAAGGCGCTGCCTAGATTTAAAGGGGCTATGTCATAATCTGGGCTGAGTTTTTGCCTTTTCTACTTGTTTCCTGAAAGCCAAGCATACTTACCTGTTACCTGCATATGCTCACCTTGTTCCAGAGACCAAACATACATACCTGTTACCTGCATATACTCACCTTGTTCCAGAGACCAAGCATATGTACATGATACTTATGTATGCTCACCTTGTTCCAGAGACCAAGCATACTTACCTGTTACCTGCGTATGCTCACCTTGTTCCAGAGACCAAACATACATATGTACTATCTGCATATGCTCACCTTGTTCCAGAGACCAAGCATATGTATATGATACTTATGTATGCTCACCTTGTTCCAGAGACCAAGCATACTTACCTGTTACCTGCACATGCTCAGCTTGTTCCAGAGACCAAACATAGATACCTGTTACCTGCATATACTCACCTTGTTCCAGAGACCAAGCATATGTACATGATACTTATGTATGCTCACCTTGTTCCAGAGACCAAGCATACTTACCTGTTACCTGCGCATGCTCAGCTTGTTCCAGAGACCAAGCATACTTACCTGTTACCTGCGCATGCTCACCTTGTTCCAGAGACCAAGCATATGTACATGATACTTTTGTATGCTCACCTTGTTCCAGAGACCAAACATACTTACCTTGCACCTGTGTATGCTCACCTGGTTGCTACAAGCTAAGCAGAATTGGCTGATACCTGTGTTTGTTCAACTTGTTCCTGCTGTACCTATCTGGTATTCCATAACAGTACCTGCTGGGTATCCTGTGCTTGCTGAGTATCCTGTATCTGCTATATTAGTGACAGACTTCCTCAAACCAGCTGTGTGTGCAGTACCTACCTCTTACCCCATGACAGTCTTGTCAACAGTACCTGCTGGGTATCCTGTGCCTGTTAAACCAGTAAAAGCTTTACTCAATCCAGCTGTACCTGATATCCCACGAAAATCTCACCCTCTACTGCACTATTCAAGCATCAGTGCCCACTGGACTTTGTTACGGCAATCTACTTAAGTATTCAGAACTTTATATAGGACTTTGGTGTTCTGCATTGGGCCATTCAACTCAGTCAATAGGATTTCACTAGTAAGGTACCCCAATATAAAAGGGATACCTTGCATTCAAGCTTCAGTGCGCAGCGGACGATCGCATTAAGAGGACCATCACGTTACCGAAGATGGGCAGTAAAAGAGCTGATTGCCCTTTTAAGGGCAATGCCCATACAAATACCCCTTTAGGGGCAATGGGTAGATTCGATTATTTTAGAGTTAGGTCTTTTTTATTTGGAGGGGTTGGGTGGGTGGGGGTTTTACTGTTAGGGGTTAATTTGTAATTTTTTTAGGTAAAAGCTGATTTCTTCAGGGGAATGCCCTACAAAAGGCCATTTTAAGGGCTATTGGTAGATTATTCTTAGATTAGGGGGTGTTTTTTTGGGGGGGTGGCTTTTTTGTTTTTATAGGGGTATTAGATTAGTTTATTTTTTATTTTTTTGGACAATTTGGTTTATTTTTTTCTGTAATTTTAGATTTGTTTTATTTTTTGTAATATTTAATTTTGTATTTTAATCTAATGTTAGGTTGTTCTTTTTTTAATGCAATGTTAAGATTTTTATTTTTATTTTCAGTTAGAATTTTTTTTCGTTGGTAATTTTTAATTTATTTTTTAAGAAGATAGTCTTTTGTTATGTAATTGGGGTTAACTTAGGGGGTGTTAGGTTAGGGGGCTTAATGATTAGATGAATACTTTGCTTTGTGGGGCGTTGGCAGTTTAGGGGTTAATAGGTTAATTAGGTAGATTGCGTTGTGGGGGGAGGGCGGTTTAGGGGTTATTAGATTAATTAGGTAGATTGCATTGTGGGGAGATGGTGGTTTAGGGGTTAATAGTTTAATTAGGTATATTTTGTTGTGGGGGGATGACAGTTTAGGGGTTAATAGTTTTACTAGGTAGTTTGCAATGTGTGGGGTTGACAGATTAGGGGTTAATAGTGTAATTAGATACTTTGCATGTTGTGTGGGTCGCGGGTAAGGGGTTAATTACTTTAATAGGTACTTTGCGATGTGGGTCCTGGCGGATTAGGGGTTAATACATTTATTAGTTATTGCGGTGGGGGAAGGGATGTTGACAGGTAGATATTGCACATGCGTTAGGTGTTTGTTAAAACTTCCATGAAGTTACGGTGCTCATATACTCAGCGCAAGGCTTGCTGCATCTGCCTATGTGTGCCGAGGTGAATATGGAGTAAAATTACTAAATTTTTGCATGCGTAAGTCTTTGCACTGAATATGTGATACCGACTTACGACGCTGGTTCTATGTTAGTTTATGAGCGTAAAAACAGTGGCCAACGGGTAAAATATACCCTTAAATGTGATCGCTCCATCCCTCTAAAAAAAAGCAGACGCCGCATATGTGATCAAGCCCTTAATCAGTTGTTCAAGAACAAAGATTATACAAGTAAACTGTTGAAACATGAAACTGACAATATTAACTCTGACAGAAGAGAAGCCGCACCAAGCGTTGGATTTTGGCACACCTGTTATAATCAGTAGCGGTTCTAAAGGAGTGTAATAGCACCCAAATCCTTTATTTTGTACCCCTGTTGGGTAGATTAGGCTGAGGAGGAGAATAAAAATTGCCCCCATAGCAGCTGCCCTTTTATGCCTAACTCTGCCTATTCCTGTCATGGCTCCAAACCACATGTCTCCCTGATTTAGTCCCAAACCTCCCTACACTTAGCTTTGTGGGGTAAGTGTCAATGATTTTGTTTCTGAAAGTCATTTTGCTCATCTTCATCAATTGTTCTAATACTTTTTAGAAGTTACAGTAAACATAAACTGTTTGATTAAATGTCTCTAGCTAAGTACATATTTATATTTTCATTATCATAAATTCCAGGAAAAAATTAACATAAAATTACATTTTATGCATTTTAGTATTGTTTTGTAAATGCATTCACAAATTTCAATGTAGGAAATACATCTTTTACTGCTTTTCCACTGTCCTTTCTAAATATAATAAAGAATTAATAGAGGGGAACAAGAGCCATTTTATTTTAATATCTATTTCCAAGATGTTTTATAGAAATATTATTTGCAACATACAGTAAGATAACTTGCTCCTTGTTGATTCTGTTCCTTACTTGTGTTTATATTTGGCACTAAATGAAATGAGCACATTTTTTACAGCCATCCAGACAGAAACAGCAGTTTCAAGACAACCTTTGCTCTTGGGAACTTAATAGGTTTGAGCTCAGTAGCCTAAGTTTTATTGCAGCTGCTTTTTTAAGCAGAAAAGAGATAGAAATAGAAGGAAGATCTTCTTAATACAGTTAAAGTCGTAGATTAAATATAAGTACGAAAATATTTGTTTACGCATCACTGCTAAAGTGTTCTGTCATTTCAAATAAGATTCAGTACATAATCTTTAACTTATACTATGTACGTAAAAGAGAATGCAGGCTTTTACTCTTGTTCTGGACATATTAAACTTGAACTTATCTTCAAACTATGTACCAATTAATCCTATAGTCCAGTGAAGGTCACTGCCCAACACATGGGGACAGCAGCGTATTTCGTGTTTAGCTTTTACATGTAGCGTTGTTCAGCTGCTGCCTTTTGCACCGTGCTGCAGTCTGGTGTATGCATGTTTTTATTCTCCCTTGTTTAAGCTCCTATTCTTTTTGGATTTGAACCATTAGACTATTGTTTGTTTGAGTATTTTAGAAGCCTTTATGGCTATTAAACACACAAATAATTAAATACACTATATGACTAAAAGTATGTGGGCACCCCTATTAATTTGGGTTCAGTTGTTCCAGTCACACTCATTGCTAATTGATACATAAAATCCAGCATAAAGCCATGAACCTCTATTGACAAACAATGGGTCATATTGAAGAGCACAGTGAATTTAAATGGCATAGGATGCCACCTTTGCCACAAGTCAGTTTGTGAAATTTCTGTAAGTGCTGGAATCGTCTTAGGTCAACATAGTCCACTATGAAAAAATCAGAGAAGACGCCTCATAGCAAATAGAGTCGATTTTACACCACCAGTAAAACGAAAAATGCACTCAGGTTTAATGTAGCTTTGCTTAAGTTGGACCCAATAGGGGTTTGCAAAATAATCACAAGTTAGGTAGCAAAAAGTTAAGTTTTGTTGAAATAAACACAATGGGGCATATTTATCAATGTGCGAGCGGACATGGCATGAAGTAGCGTATTATGTTCGCTGCAAATCGATAAATGCCGACAGCATACACTGTTGGCATTTATCATTGCACCAGCAGTTCTTGTGAACTACCGGTGCAATGTCGCCCCCTGGCCATTAGCAGGGGGTGTCAATCAACCCAATCATATCTGTCCGCGGCTTCAGAGCAGGCGGACAAGTTATGGAGCAGCTGTCTTCAGACCGCTGCTTCATAACTTCTGATTCCGTTGAGGCTGAAGGCTCGCTGGAAACAAGGGCCATCTTGATAAATATGATAAGTATGAAATGACGTATTTCTCAGTAAACACTGCTTCATCAAGCAAATAGCTTGTAAAAATGAGCTATCATTCATTAAAAGCTGCATCAGCCAAAGAACTGTGCGTCAGGAGCTTCATGAAATGGGTTTCCATGGCCTAGCAACTGTACAGAAGCCTAACATCAAGCTGCACAATGCCATGCATTGGCTGGAGTAATGTAAAGCATGCTGCCACTGGACTGGGGCAGTGGAAACGGGTTATCTGGTGTGATTAATCACTTCACTTTCTGGCAGTCTGATCGGTGGGTGAATCTGGGTGTGGCAGATGCCAGGAGAAAGCTATCTACAGGAAAACATAGTTGGTGGTGGAGAGATAATAGTCTGGGCTGTTTTTCAGGGGTTTTTCTAGGCCCTTTATATCCAGTGAGGGGCCATCTTAATGTTACAGAATACAAAGACAAATGGGTGCTTCCAACTTTGTGGCAACAAATTTGGGTAGGCCCTATCCTGTTCCAGAATGTGCAAAAAAGAAAACATGGCTTGACAAGTTTGTTGTGGAGGAACTTGAGCAGACTGCACAGAGCTCTATCCTCAACCATTTTGAAAACCTTTGGGATAAATTTGATTGCTGATTGGGACCTTCTCATCCAACATTTTAAAATGTTACTACACTTAATATGTTGGGACATATCTATTAAAGTGTCAACCGCAAATACTCAAGAACTCTGCATCGTAATTGTTGCGAGATTGATCCGACCTAGTTATCAAAGCCTCAAGACCGGTAAATGTTGAAATTTGTGACGTAATATACGATCCGCCGGTCTCAATCCGACGCAGATCGATGCTTACGTCATTACAGATGTTCCGAATACACATTCAGCTCTATTTGACACTTTTTCCCATTCATCAAACTTTTAACAGGTATGCTCACGGCTTTTCGGACGCATCGTACCTGGATTTAAATACACCCCCCTTGAGGCCGCAGATGCCATAGAAATCAATGAGAGTATGAAAGCACCGAAAGCTTATGTTCGATGCTGCAAGAGAATGAAGCATACCCCATTGATTTCTATGGTAGAAAAAAAGTTATGTTTACACCTAATACCCTAACATAAACCCTGAGTCTAAACACCCCTAATCTGCCGCCCCGACATCGCCGCCACCTACATAATGTTATTAACCCCTATTCTGACGCTCCCCAACCCCGCCGCATTATAAATATACTTATAAAACCCTAAACCTCTGGCCTTCCACATCACCACCACTAACTAAACATATTAACCGCTAAACCGTCATCCCCCCGTATTTCCAAAAACGAAATTAAGCTATTAACTCCTAAACCTAACAACCCCTTTACTTTAAATTAAAATTACAACATCCCTATCTTCAAATAAATTAAAACTTACCTGTAGAATTAAAATAAACTAATTTTAAACTATTAATTAACCTACCCTAACTATTATACTACAATTAAATTAAGCTACAAATTAAATAAACTAAATACATATTTAAAAACCTAACACTACTAAAATTATTTAAATATACAATTAAACCTTATTAAAAGTACTAAACTACAAAAACAAAAAAACACAAAGTTACAAAAAAACAACAACACTAAATTATGAAAAATAACAAACCAAATTATCAAAAATAAAAAAGAATTACACCTACTCTAACAGCCCTATCAAAATAAAAAAGTCCCCCAAAATAAAAAACCTAGCCTGCAATAAACTACCAATGGCCCTTAAAAGGGCTTTTTTTGTGGGGCATTGCCCCAAAGATATCATGTGAGGGTATCTGTGAAGTAACCTACTACGGATGTATCATAGAATCTAATATTTCATTTAGCTAATATGTACTATGAATTGATTTAGCAGCATTGCGAACAAACACTGGAAAGGGTGATATCAACCCCTCCCTTTTGCTCTCAACTACAGACTTGTAGAACAAAAGAAATAGACAGGACTTCTAAAGAAAAACAAACATTGGTACCAAATTATGAGATGTTCACTATATGGCTCTGTTTAAATTTTGATTTCCTGACCTTCCCTCTATGTAATAAAATGTTATCAGGTAATGACTCCTGCAAATAAACAAATATGGTTTGTCTGTTAAAAAAAAAAACCCTGCAGTGAGATAGTCAGTCTACAATATTCAACCTCTTTGAACATCACTAAAGCCAGGAATATAGTAATTAGCACAGACCTGGTAATTGCCCCTGAACCAACTAAATACAAATAAGGCATCTGAACTCAAGTTACCTACAGACATGGGAAACTAGATCTCAGATAAAGAAAGTATGCCTAATTTTCATGTAGTTTAAGATTCTCAAATGAATATATATATATATATATATATATATTCAGGCAACATATTAAATATGAACACATGAATCTGGGAGAATGTCTATGCCGAAGAAGGGTAATATGGGAAGCTGAAAACCTAAGAATCAAGATTTCAACATGTCTTAACCTATGTATTTTTGAAAACATAGAAGTCTTAAGGATTCAAAGTTTGGACAAATCATATATATAATTTTCAAACATTAAATATGTGCCTCAGACTATTAAATCATTTTCATATCCATTTATTTTCATATCCATTTATTTGTACCTATTAAATAATAGGTACAAATAAATGGATATGAAATTGTCTGTTTGTATAATATTAAATGTGAATGTCTGCTAAATGAAAAATATAAATAACATCATATGTTTTTATACACTCAGCAAGAAATATACAGATATGCAATATTTATATTGATATGAAAAGTAGTCCAATATAAATCTGATTGCTGATCTCAAGGTATGTATGTGATATTAAGATGATAACTGAAATATTAATTAGATTCATGCTAAACGTATTAAAATCCTTTTAAATACCCATATACTTTAAATGTATAAAATTACTTTGTATTGTGGGAAGTGTATCATGTTTAATATTGATGAAATGCCCAGATTAAATAATATTAAGTGATCCTATACAAATTGGACATAATTGTTTGCTGAGGCAAGAAATAGTGAATAAACTAAATATATATTTTAAAAATATATATTAATCTATAGTTTACTGTTAGAAGTATTAAAAATGAAACTACATTTCTAGTTGTCTGCTGCCATCTAGTGGTTTATACAGGAATTTCAGCCAAGGGAAATTGTAGTATTGATGAGCCATATGTTCCCAGCAAGCCAATCAGGTGTTTCAGCTCCAAGGGCCAATGAGGGACAAGCATCCGAGGGCCAATGGAAAGACAAGTTTCAGTAAGAGCGCATCCCAATTTCACCAATGATTAGAATAAAAAGGGGCGGGGTATATCACGTGATATAGCCTCATGCAAGAGAAAAGAAAGAGGTCTTGGCTGCTGAATATTTGACTGACAAACTGTTGCCTTGGAATCCAGTCTCTATAAAGCAAATCTGGGCCTAATTTTCATCCATCTTGCAAAAATACCTCTTTTAATTTATGAGATGAAATTGGACTTATCGGAGAAAGCTGAGACACTCAATTGGTTGATCTTGTAAACTATAAGAAACTGTTAAATATATTTAATATTTAAAGTAAAGGCATTCTAAGGCTATAGTTAGATTACAGCGGGTAAATTTAAAGAGCATACTTTGTATTTTAAGCTTGTGTTCATAGTCCTGTGTAGTTCAAAACTAGTCATATTTAGAGCTAAGTAATTTATATTTGCAACTATATATTTTAGAATTTGCCTTAATTGTAGTTAAATAAGAGGTTATTTCAGTTCAGATAAATTGGCATATCAATTGGATGTTAAAGTATTTTGTTATATTGTCTAACTAAGCATTATTAAGTTAACGGTCCATACTCTTGTATTTTATTGTGGTATTTTAATGTGATTCATTGTGAAAAAGGTAAATTGTAAAGGTATATTTTTTTTTATGATCATTGTATAGAATATTGTAACAGCATAAGTGTGTATCATTTGATTCATAATCTGGTTTCTATAAATATAATTTAATGTGTTCATAAATTTTAACTAATCTAAAGAATTTAGGAATAATTATTAATTTCAATTGTTTCGTATATACATTTTATTGGGGGTTTGTTTTAAAGAATAATAATAAATAAATTGTATTATAATACTGCTATATACTGACAATCAGCTCTTTTACCTGTAAAAATAAATACAAACACCCCCAACAGTAAAACCCACCACCCAACCCACCCCCCCCAAATAAAACCCTAACACTAAAAAAAAACCTAAGCTACCTATTGCCCTGAAAAGGGCATTTGTATGGGCATTTATATTTTTTACTGTCCAACCCTAATCTAAAAATAAAACCCACCCTTAAAAACTCTTATAAAAAAAATTAACACTAACCCCCGACGATCCACTTACAGTTCTTGAAGTCCCGCTTGAAGGATCCATTCAGACGGCGAAGTCCTCATTCATGCAGCAAGAATTCTTCATCCAGGCGGCCTCTTCCATCTTTATCCAGCCGGCGAAGTCCTCATCCAGGCGGCAAGAAGTCTTCATCCATACGACATCTTCTATCTTCATCCATCTGTTAGCTCTTCTTTCAGAACCAGCCTATAATAATGTATTCAAAGGTTACAATGTCAAAGAAAAGTAATTTAACACAGACTGTAAGTCTAGGAACATTTTACCTGGAGGAGGAGTAGCTGATGCAAGATGAGAAGCACTCCATACACGACCATCAGAAAATGTATATGTATAAGGTCCTTTTAATTCCATATTGTGAGAGGTGATGTACATTTCTGTTCTCCTTTTCTGATAGCTGGCGAGACAAACATGGCCACTACTCTCCTCGCAACCTGCACTTCGCTGCTTTGAACATATCGATCTTGTGTGGAAGTGTCCAAAACAAAGTGCAGGCTACTCCCATTAGCACACCTCGCTAACTCCCCCTGGACACCTATAAGTACGTCACGCCTAAGCTACAACCCCCTGCTCTGCCTCTCTACCTCCCACAGACTGCCTATACCTACGTCACTGCAATCTCCTTGCACTGCTCAGCTAACTCCCTGCATACACCTACATCATGCCTAACCTACATCCCCCCGGAAAGTCCCTAATACCGCCTACACTAATATAATGTCTAAACAACACTCCAGAGTAACGCCCCATCTAACTGCCTACTGTCAAAAAATAACTAACTATAATAAACTATACTACAAGTAATAAACCTCCTTATTATAACTTTGAAGCTATGTCGCTAAAGTTATCATCAATGTTTAAATACTGCATCTCAGAGATGCGCTAAAACGCCGGTGGCTGACGCCGGGGAACCAGCATACACTCCAGGCTTTTTTATTTCCACATACACTCCTTCCTCCCTGTCCTTTTTAAAGGGCTATCGGCGTACATTTACCTGTAACTTACTTTCATCATAAGGAAAATACCACTATTAACACTTATAACAATATAATTTCTCAATATATTCTTAAGTCCTTATAATATATTCAGATGCTCTTTGAACCAAAATGTTAATTTTTGTCTTATCTAAACAAAACGGCAATGTCATCACATCCACAATATAAGACAGAACTATGCTATCCTGTAATTCTTACCCTAAACTATACACAGTCTAACCAGGCATAATGTTCTTAAATATGGAAAGTCTTCAAATGTAAACAGACCTCCATAATTTAATACAACTTTTTTGGGGTAAAATCTCTGAACATTAATTCGGTGTATATGTATACATGTTCTTTTCAAATACCCATATATATATTTATTGATAAAAACAAAATAAATAATTTTTTTCATTAAAGGGACAGTCTACACCAGAATTTTTATTGTTTAAAAAGATAGATAATCCCTTTATTACCCATCCCCCAGGTTTGCATAACCAGCACTGTTATATTAATATATGTTTTACCTCTTTGATTAGCTTGTATCTAAGCCTCTGCAGACTGCCCCCTTATCTCAGTGCTTTTGACAGACATACAGTTTTGCCAATCAGTGATGACTCCTAAATAACTCCACGGGAGTGAGCGCAACATTATCTATATGACACACATGAACTAGTACTGTCTAACTGTGAAAAACTTTCAAAATGCTCTGAGCTAGGAGGTGGTTTTCAATGGTTTAGAAATCAGTTTGAGCCTACCTAGGTTTAGCTTTTCAAAAATACCACCAAGAGTACAAGACAAATTTAATGATAAAAGTCAATTGGAAAGTTGTTTAAAATTCGCATGCCCTATTTGAATCATGAAAGTTTAATTTTGACTAGACTGTCCCTTTAAGGTCATTTGGTGTTCATTTATTTAACCTATATATCCAAAGAGACTCATGTTGTAAAAGTAATTTATCCACATCCCCACCACAGCGATGCTGTTTCATATGTTCAATTCCAGTGACTTTTAAAATGATCATCCACATAACGGATCTGTTTTGTGGATGATGTTTTCCTTCTGTGGAATGGCAGTAGAGAGCTTTTGGAATTATTTATAAGAGAGTTGAACACAGATAACAACTATAATATATTCCTCACGCATGAAATCAGTGACTGCAAAGCCACCTTCCTTGATCTAACAATATGGAAGGAAGAAGGCAGGTTAAGTACAAAAGTACATATGAAATAAACGGCTACAAATAGCCTTCTGCATGCGAATAGCCATCACCCAGACAGTTTAAAATCTGGTATTCCAGTGGGACAGTTCCTACGGTTGAAGAGGAACTTCTCAAGTGAAATTGAATTTGAGGTACAGACAAAAGAAGAGATAGATCTGGCATGCATGGGTAAGAGCTAAACAAAGTCCTAGCAGAGACTTGCTGTATAGTAATGGAGATAGAGATATGGAAGGCAGGAAAGTCTGTTTAATCACAAGGTTAATTCACATTGGAAACAGATCAGGAATATTCAGAATAAATACTGGCATATTCTGGTGGTAGATGAAGTTTTAAAGCAACATATAGGGGATTATCCCCTGATGACTGCACGCAGAGCACTCAGTCTGAAAGACAGGATTTTGCATAGTGAATCTGTCAAGAGAGGAAGGTGGGAGAGCTAGAAGGCTAGGTTGCAGCCCATGTGGCTACTGTATGTATTGCAGATTTATCCAAAAAACATGGTACATGCTCAGATAAACAATATGAGATAAGGTAATGGATCACCTGCAACACAATAAGGGTAATTTATCTCCTGCATTGCTCAGGTCCCTAATATTATATAGGAAAAACTAAGAGGGACCTGAAGGATAGAGTCAGGGAGCACAGAGATGACATAAAGGGGAAAGTGAGAGAGAGCCCTGTAGCAAGGTACCTTGAGATATATCATAACTCAGACTTTACCATTTTAAAAGTGACTAGAAATAAACATATAAAATAGCATCACTGTGGTGGGGATGTGGATACATTAGTTTTACAACATGAGTCTCGTTGGATTTATAGGTTAAAAACATTAGCACCGAATGGCCTTAATCAAAAAGCTGACTTCTCTTGTTTTTTGTAATAAATATTTGGGTTTATAAATATATTTAAATACTGCTTAACTGGTCTCCCCCTGATCCACCATATGCTGAACAAGGACAGTGAATACCAAGTGATAACCTGGCATAGAAGTATTGGCAAGAACATGTGAGTCCGCTACTTTTGGGCAAGCGGAAGCCATAACTGTGAGATCAGGGTGTGTTTATGTGGGATAATGTGTGTTTATGTGTTTAAGCAGGAGATATAAATGAGGATTTGCCTCAGCATTTGACTTACAGGAAGTTTCAGGAGCGTGTTGTTACAATTTGAACTCCTATTCATTGTGGCAAAATAGCAATAGCAACAAGCAAGTGGCAACATTTCAGCAACCATTTATAAAACTCCACTTAACAACGGATGAGCTTTTTGAGAACTGTTGCTTTCTATGAACTATCTATGAACTATCTGATTCTAGAGCATGCACTTACACTTATGTACTTCAGTATAGGTGCTTGATGTTTCCTTTGCATTCAGCATATTGTTGTTGTACCTGATACTTAATAATTCCAGGACTGTATGTTTGTTTCATTTTGTCTGCACTATTTTTATCTTAGTGTTTTTGACTAAATGGGGTTTAATAAACATTTTTTTTGGGGGGGAACATGAGTGCAGCCTTGTCATACTTACACACAGGTATATCATGGATGTTTTTCACTTTTTATTTTGTTTAGAGATAACTACAACATTGTAACATAATTTAAATATTGACATTTGAAATGGGAGTTACACCATTTAGTAAAGCAAAGCAGTGAAGCCTTCTCCAGCTACCAAGAGGAGAAATTAAAGGGACAGCATACTGTAAAAAATGTTTTCCCTTAATGTTTTTCCATTTACTTTTAATAAAAGCTGAAAAGTATAAAGTGTATGAGAAATGGCTCCTTTATGTTTATTTTTTTATATAAATTAAATAGCTATTTTTGTTCTTTGAAACTTCAATCCATTAAGGCAGTTCTTTCCAAACTGTGTGTTGGAACACACTAGTGTGTCGGCAGCAGTGTGTAGATGTGCCCCTGCTTCAGCACAAATTTTTTTAAATGTAATTTTTGTGAAAAAAAATTTTGGGGTTTCTGACTTTCTGCCTGCCTGCTACGCATATCACATGGTTGACACGTGATTGATACCTAGGGGGTCACAGATCATCTTAACCTATTGGCGCAGCTCAGTGTGAACGGAAACTATTCCAATTGGTGGCTTTGTCGGCACATTGGCTCCTGACTGCATGTGTAGTCTCCTTAATCAGCTCGTGACTGCATGTGTAGTCAGTGAGTGGGACAGCAGTGTGTTTGCAGCGTGGGCAGTAGTCAATCGGGCTCACCGAGCTCTGAGGGCGGCAGCTTAAATGCTGAGCTGAAGTCAGAAGTTAGTTGAGTTTTTTTGCAGCTAACTCCCAGTAGTGCATTGTTGCTCCTGCTCTTGATATATGGATAGGAAGTGGAAGCTTAAAAATGCTTGATGATGAAATGCCAGTGTCTTTATCTAATATTCCACCAAATATTCAGAAATTGTGTTCATCCCATCAACCTCATACATCCCATTAAAATAGTAAGTAGCTATTGGTGTTATTAAACTTTTTTTTAATTCTTGCACATACTTACTGTTACTTGTAAGTACATTTAGTTATTATATAATTTATGTATGTGTCTGTATCTCTTAAAACAAGTTAGTTTAACCTCCTTTTTGCTAGTACAACTGATTTACTGTGTCACAGAATGATGTAGGTCTAAAAAGTGTGTCACCAAGATGAAAAGTTTGGAAAGCTCTGCATTAAGGGCTAGATTACGAGTGGAGTGATATTTTGTGCTCCTGTATAGGCTGTCATTGATTTTGTGCAAAATAGCTGGTATTGTGCAAAGAGCTAATCGACGATGATGTTATATTATGCGAAAGCAAGAGCAAAAAATGAAGCAAAAGCTGAAGCAAAAGCGAAAACAAACAGGCATGAAAGAAGGGTTAAAATAGTGTTATTTCCTTGAAAAGAAAGACCCTTTTTCTTATAGGAGGATATCCAATGTAGTATAATGGAACACACTCTCTCCCAGCACTGTGTAGTCACATCAGTATACTATCAAGGCTGCTGATGTGACTGCACAGTGCTTTTGCATAATATAACATCATTGTCAATTAGCTCTTTGCACAATACCAGCTATTTTGCACAAAATCAATGACTGCCTATACAAAGTTCTGTCAGTTTTTGCAAAGCAAATTGTACAACCAAATACAAATCTGACTGCAGCAATTTCATCTTAGCACAATTTAGCCAGCATTAATTGTTAAACTTACTTTGTTTTCTCGCTTTTTAATTCCGCCTATGCACAGAATTTTATCAATTGCTTTCCAAACGTATTAATTTTTTTTTAATTGTCAGGGGGGTAGTTATCAAGCCGTCTACTTTTCTGGCTTCGCCGGCCCAATACGTCCGCCTAAGCTCGCCTACCTTCGCCGCCGCGGACCTTGAATACGTTCGCCTAAGTTATCAAATAAAGCTGTCAAAAAGCCGCGGGGCGATGAGCAGCGGACTGTGACAGTTATCACTCATCCGATCTCGCTGCCCTTCGGCTTTTTCCCAGCTTTATTGCTAGCCTGTCACTAAGCACCCACACTAAACTGCACTGTTCTACCCCCTATACCGGCGCCCCCGGAGCCCCCCGCAACTAAATAAAGTTACTAACCCCTAAACCGCCGCTCCTAGACCCCGCCGCAACTCTTATAAATGTATTAACCCCTAAACCGCCGCTCCCGGACACCGCTGCCACCTACATTATACCTAGTAACCCCTATCCTGCCCCCCCTATACCGTCGCCCTCTATTATAAAATTATTAACCCCTATCCTGCTGATCCCGCACCTCTCCGCAACTAAATAAATAGTTTATCCGCTTTTGCCCTGAGGAAACCCCTGTGCTCTCTGGTTGTCACGTGGGGGGTGAAACGTACGTCGGCAGTGACGTAAGAAGTGGAGACGGACATGCACGAAGGACAGATCGCTGTGGCGTCTACGCTGTGCTAGAATGTAGCATGTTTGAATTGAAATCTATCTACACACGGAAACCATTTGGAAGTTCTTTTACAGAAAGCAAAGACACGGTTGTATAACTAACTGCGCGTTTACCATCTGATTTTTCAGCTCATTTACCTGGACATCCGAAGGTGTTTAAATGCACCATCTGTATACACAGTTCCTAGTTATGGGACATGCCTAAGCCCTGAAAAGGGTGACCACTACCTGTGTACATGTTTGTTTATGCTATTCAGATACTGTCATGTATTAAATGAGTTGTAATGCGCTGTAATTCATTTCCATTTTCTATACAACTGTAACAGACCGAAAAAGAGTTATTTTGGGGTAGTTCTAACATAGATCCAGAATCAATATTATTCATGACACCGGATACTTTATATTTGGTGGTGCCCGCTGAATACTGGAGTTGCTATATACTATCCCCATAACCTCTATTGGTCTTTGGAAATACTGTTCAACTAGTACATGTATATTGTATACTGCTTAATGCTATTAAGTTTTCAACAGTTAGTCTGTATAAACTGGGGTTAAGAAACATAGATCCTGATATGTGATAACATGACACCTGATACCTCTCATTCAGTTGGTGGTGCCCGCTGTTACAGGTGTTGTTTTTTCTAGCCCCCTACAGACTATACTGTCCTCTATCAGAAATAATTTTGAGGATGTTTCCTGCACAATTTGGCCAAATTTAGGTATAGTGCACATGACTTAAGCATTACATTTTTCATCTTACAATATTGGTTGTATGAATTCTCTATTTGTTTATCTATATACATGTGTTGTTTTGACATAGATCCTCAATGATCACTATGGTGGCGGATTTTACGCTTACACGTAACCACCCTCAAGTGGAGGTGTTGTCAATTTAAACAATCGATACCTGTTTGCTCTTCTGGTTTCATTCTGTGTGAACTACAATAAAACTGCACAGCCAAATCTGTGCTTGTGCATTGGTCCAATCACGCTTCTTGACTCATCGATTCATGTGTTCTTTAATTTAGTGGTAACCTTCTATTCAACTTTTACGCTGGGTAGCATATGTGAATGTGGGGAATGAGTATATATCTACACACACCGCTATTTTAGCGGAGCTTTAGAATTTTACAAAGCTAATTAAAAATTATATGAAAAATATGTGCTGTAATCCCTGTCTATGCATTATAACAATCTAATTGCGGTTGTTGTAGTATCTCCCTTTTTTATAATGATTATCTAAATATTTAAAGGGTCTGCACATTGGTTATTTTTTCCTTCATATAAGGTTTTGTTTGCACCTGGGCGTTGCCATACAGTCCTAGGTAAAGAATTATTAATCTGGCTCTACTAGCCTCCCTTTCCCTACCCTTTCTAAATAAATAGTTTAACCCCTAAACCGCCGCTCCATGAACCCGCCGCAACCTATATTAAACCTATTAACCCCTATCCTGCCCCCCCTACACCGTCGCCACCTATAATAAATTTATTAACCCCTAATCTGCCCCCCCTACACCGTCGCCACCTATAATAAATTTATTAACCCCTATCCTGCCCACCACTACGCCGCCGCCACTGTAATAAAATGATTAACCCCTAAACCTAAGTCTAACCCTAACCCTAACGCCCCCCTAACTTAAATATTAATTAAATAAATCTAAATAAATTAACTCTTATTAACTAAATGAATCCTATTTAAAACTAAATACTTACCTTTAAAATAAACCCTAATATCGCTACAATATAAATAATAATTATATTCTAGCTATCTTAGGATTTATATTTATTTTACAGGTAACTTTCAATTTATTTTAACCATGTACAATAACTATTAAATAGTTATTAACTATTTAATAGCTTACCTAGCTAAAATAAAGAGAAATGTACCTGTGAAATAAATCCTAACCTAAGTTACAATTACACCTAACACTACACTATACTTTAATAAATTATTCCTATTTAAAAATAAATACTTACCTGTAAAATAAACCCTAAGATAGCTACAATGTAATTAATAATTATATTATAGCTATCTTAGGATTTATATTTATTTTACAGGTAACTTTGTATTTATTTTAGCTAGTTAGAATAGTTATTAAATAGTTATTAACTATTTAATAACTACCTAGCTAAAAGAAATACAAAATTACCTGTAAAATAAATCCTAACCTAAGTTACAATTAAACCTAATACTACACTATCATTAAATTAACTAAATAAACTACCTACAAATAACTACAATTAAATACAATTACATAAACTAACTAAAGTACAAAAAATAAAAAAAGCTAAGTTACAAAAAATAAAAAAATAAGTTACAAACATGTTAAAAATATTACAACAATTTTAAGCTACTTACACCTAATCTAAGCCCCCTAAAAAAATAACAAACCCCCCCCCAAAATAAAAAAAATCCCTACCCTATTCTAAATTAAATAAATTTCAAAGCTCTTTTACCTTACCAGCCCTTAAAAGGGCCATTTGTGGGGGCATGCCCCAAAAAGTTCAGCTCTTTTGCCTGTAAAAGAAAAATACAACCCCCCCCCAACATTAAAACCCACCACCCACATACCCCTAATCTAACCCAAACCCCCCTTAAAAAAACCTAACACTAATCCCCTGAAGATCATCCTACCTTGAGTCGTCTTCACTCAGCCGAGCCACCGATGGAACTGAAGAGGACATCCGGAGCGGAAGAAGTTAATCCTCCAAGCGGCGCTGAAGAAATCTTCCATCCGATGAAGTCATCATCCAGGCGGCGCTGAAGAGGTCTTCTATCCGGGCGAAGTCATCTTCCAAGCCGGGTCTTGAATCTTCCTTCCGCCGACGCGGAACCACCTTCTTCACCGACGGACTACGACGAATGACGGCTCCTTTAAGGGACGTCATCCAAGATGGCGTCCCCTCAATTCCGATTGGCTGATAGGATTCTATCAGCCAATCGGAATTAAGGTTGGAAAAATCTGATTGGCTGATGGAATCAGCCAATCAGATTGAGCTCGCATTCTATTGGCTGTTCCGATCAGCCAATAGAATGCGAGCTCAATCTGATTGGCTGATTGGATCAGCCAATCGGATTGAACTTGAATCTGATTGGCTGATTCCATCAGCCAATCAGATTTTCCTACCTTAATTCCGATTGGCTGATAGAATCCTATCAGCCAATCGGAATTGAGGGGACGCCATCTTGGATGACGTCCCTTAAAGGAGCCGTCATTCGTCGTAGTCCGTCGGTGAAGAAGGTGGTTCCGCGTCGGCGGAAGGAAGATTCAAGACCCGGCTTGGAAGATGACTTCGCCCGGATAGAAGACCTCTTCAGCGCCGCCTGGATGATGACTTCATCGGATGGAAGATTTCTTCAGCGCCGCTTGGAGGATTAACTTCTTCCGCTCCGGATGTCCTCTTCAGTTCCATCGGTGGCTCGGCTGAGTGAAGACGACTCAAGGTAGGATGATCTTCAGGGGATTAGTGTTAGGTTTTTGTAAGGGGGGTTTGGGTTAGATTAGGGGTATGTGGGTGGTGGGTTTTAATGTTGGGGGGGGTTGTATTTTTCTTTTACAGGCAAAAGAGCTGAACTTTTTGGGGCATGCCCCCACAAATGGCCCTTTTAAGGGCTGGTAAGGTAAAAGAGCTTTGAAATTTATTTAATTTAGAATAGGGTAGGGATTTTTTTTATTTTGGGGGGGGTTTGTTATTTTATTAGGGGGCTTAGATTAGGTGTAAGTAGCTTAAAATTGTTGTAATATTTTTAACATGTTTGTAACTTATTTTTTTATTTTTTGTAACTTAGCTTTTTTTATTTTTTGTACTTTAGTTAGTTTATGTAATTGTATTTAATTGTAGTTATTTGTAGGTAGTTTATTTAGTTAATTTAATGATAGTGTAGTATTAGGTTTAATTGTAACTTAGGTTAGGATTTATTTTACAGGTAATTTTGTATTTCTTTTAGCTAGGTAGTTATTAAATAGTTAATAACTATTTAATAGCTATTCTAACTAGCTAAAATAAATACAAAGTTACCTGTAAAATAAATATAAATCCTAAGATAGCTATAATATAATTATTAATTACATTGTAGCTATCTTAGGGTTTATTTTACAGGTAAGTATTTATTTTTAAATAGGAATAATTTATTAAAGTATAGTGTAGTGTTAGGTGTAATTGTAACTTAGGTTAGGATTTATTTCACAGGTACATTTCTCTTTATTTTAGCTAGGTAAGCTATTAAATAGTTAATAACTATTTAATAGTTATTGTACATGGTTAAAATAAATTGAAAGTTACCTGTAAAATAAATATAAATCCTAAGGCCTAGATTTGGAGTTCGGCGGTAGCCGTCAAAACCAGCGTTAGAGGCTCCTAACGCTGGTTTTGGCCGCCCGCTGGTATTTGGAGTCAGTGATTAAAGGGTCTAACGCTCACTTTTCAGCCGCGACTTTTCCATACCGCAGATCCCCCTACGCCATTTGCGTAGCCTATCTTTTCAATGGGATCTTTCTAACGCTGGTATTTAGAGTCGTTTCTGAAGTGAGCATTAGAGCTCTAACGTCAAAACTCCAGCCGCCTGAAAATAGCAGGAGTTAAGAGCTTTCTGGCTAACGCCGGTTTATAAAGCTCTTAACTACTGTACCCTAAAGTACAGTAACACCCATAAACTACCTATGTACCCCTAAACCGAGGTCCCCCCACATCGCCGCCACTCGATTAAAATTTTTAACCCCTAATCTGCCGACCGCCACCTACGTTATCCTTATGTACCCCTAATCTGCTGCCCCTAACCCCGCCGACCCCTATATTATATTTATTAACCCCTAACTTGCCCCACACAACGTCGCCGCCAGCTACTTAAAATAATTAACCCCTAATCTTCCGACCGCAAATCGCCGCCACCTACGTTATCCCTATGTACCCCTAATCTGCTGCCCCTAACACCGCCGACCCCTATATTATATTTATTAACCCCTAATCTGCCCCCCTCAACGTCGCCGACACCTGCCTACACTTATTAACCCCTAATCTGCCGAGCGGACCTGAGCGCTACTATAATAAAGTTATTAACCCCTAACCCGCCTCACTAACCCTATCATAAATAGTATTAACCCCTAATCTGCCCTCCCTAACATCGCCGACACCTAACTTCAATTATTAACCCCTAATCTGCCGACCGGAGCTCACCGCTATTCTAATAAATTGATTAACCCCTAAAGCTAAGTCTAACCCTAACACTAACACCCCCTTAACTTAAATATAATTTTTATCTAACGAAATAAATTAACTCTTATTAAATAAATGATTCCTATTTAAATCTAAATACTTACCTGTAAAATAAACCCTAATATAGCTACAATATAAATTATAATTACATTATAGCTATTTTAGGATTAATATTTATTTTACAGGCAACTTTGTAATTATTTTAACCAGGTACAATAGCTATTAAATAGTTAAGAACTATTTAATAGTTACCTAGTTAAAATAATAACAAATTTACCTGTAAAATAAATCCTAACCTAAGATATAATTAAACCTAACACTACCCTATCAATAAATTAATTAAATAAACTACCTACAATTACCTACAATTAACCTAACACTACACTATCAATAAATTAATTAAACACAATACCTACAAATAAATACAATTAAATAAACTAGCTAAAGTACAAAAAATAAAAAAGAACTAAGTTACAAAAAATAATAAAATATTTACAAACATAAGAAAAATATTACAACAATTTTAAACTAATTACACCTACTCTAAGCCCCCTAATAAAATAACAAAGCCCCCCAAAATAAAAAATTCCCTACCCTATTCTAAATTAAAAAAGTTACAAGCTCTTTTACCTTACCAGCCCTGAACAGGGCCCTTTGCGGGGCATGCCCCAAGAATTTCAGCTCTTTTGCCTGTAAAAAAAAACATACAATACCCCCCCCCAACATTACAACCCACCACCCACATACCCCTAATCTAACCCAAACCCCCCTTAAATAAACCTAACACTAAGCCCCTGAAGATCTTCCTACCTTGTCTTCACCATACCAGGTTCACCGATCCGTCCTGAAGAGCTCCTCCGATGTCCTGATCCAAGCCCAAGCGGGGGCTGAAGAGGTCCATGATCCGGTCAAAGTCTTCATCCAAGCGGGGCAGAAGAGGATCTTCCATCCGATTGAAGTCATCATCCAGGCGGCATCTTCTATGGTCTTCCATCCGGAGCGAAGCGGCAGGATCCTGAAGACCTCCAGCGCGGAACATCCATCCGGACCGACGACTGAACGACGAATGACTGTTCCTTTAAGAGACGTCATCCAAGATGGCGTCCCTCGAATTCCGATTGGCTGATAGGATTCTATCAGCCAATCGGAATTAAGGTAGGAATTTTCTGATTGGCTGATGGAATCAGCCAATCAGAATCAAGTTCAATCCGATTGGCTGATCCAATCAGCCAATCAGATTGAGCTTGCATTCTATTGGCTGTTCCGATCAGCCAATAGAATGCGAGCTCAATCTGATTGGCTGATTGGATCGGCCAATCGGATTGAACTAGATTCTGATTGGCTGATTCCATCAGCCAATCAGAAAATTCCTACCTTAATTCCGATTGGCTGATAGAATCCTATCAGCCAATCGGAATTCGAGGGACGCCATCTTGGATGACGTCCCTTAAAGGAACAGTCATTCGTCGTTCAGTCGTCGGTCCGGATGGATGTTCCGCGCTGGAGGTCTTCAGGATCCTGCCGCTTCGCTCCGGATGGAAGACCATAGAAGATGCCGCCTGGATGATGATTTCAATCGGATGGAAGATCCTCTTCTGCCCCGCTTGGATGAAGACTTTGACCGGATCATGGACCTCTTCAGCCCCCGCTTGGGCTTGGATCAGGACATCGGAGGAGCTCTTCAGGACGGATCGGTGAACCTGGTATGGTGAAGACAAGGTAGGAAGATCTTCAGGGGCTTAGTGTTAGGTTTATTTAAGGGGGGTTTGGGTTAGATTAGGGGTATGTGGGTGGTGGGTTGTAATGTTGGGGGGGGGTATTGTATGTTTTTTTTTACAGGCAAAAGAGCTGAAATTCTTGGGGCATGCTCCGCAAAGGGCCCTGTTCAGGGCTGGTAAGGAAAAAGAGCTTGTAACTTTTTTAATTTAGAATAGGGTAGGGAATTTTTTATTTTGGGGGGCTTTGTTATTTTATTAGGGGGCTTAGAGTAGGTGTAATTAGTTTAAAATTGTTGTAATATTTTTCTTATGTTTGTAAATATTTTTTTATTTTCTGTAACTTAGTTCTTTTTTATTTTTTGTACTTTAGCTAGTTTATGTAATTGTATTTATTTGTAGGAATTGTGTTTAATTAATTTATTGATAGTGTAGTGTTAGGTTAATTGTAGGTAATTGTAGGTAGTTTATTTAATTATTTTATTGATAGGGTAGTGTTAGGTTTAATTATATCTTAGGTTAGGATTTATTTTACAGGTAAATTTGTTATTATTTTAACTAGGTAGCTATTAAATAGTTATTAACTATTTAATAGCTATTGTACCTGGTTAAAATAATTACAAAGTTGCCTGTAAAATAAATATTAATCCTAAAATAGCTATAATATAATTATAATTTATATTGTAGCTATATTAGGATTTATTTTACAGGTAAGTATTTAGCTTTAAATAGGAATCATTTATTTAATAAGAGTTAATTTATTTTGTTAGATAAAAATTATATTTAACTTAGGGGGGTGTTAGTGTTAGGGTTAGACTTAGCTTTAGGGGTTAATACATTTATTAGAATAGCGGTGAGCTCCGGTCGTCAGATTAGGGGTTAATAATTGAAGTTAGGTGTCGGCGATGTTAGGGAGGGCAGATTAGGGGTTAATACTATTTATTATAGGGTTAGTGAGGCGGGTTAGGGGTTCATAACTTTATTATAGTAGCGCTCAGGTCCGCTCGGCAGATTAGGGGTTAATAAGTGTAGGCAGGTGGAGGCGACATTGAGGGGGGCAGATTAGGGGTTAATAAATATAATATAGGGGTCGGCGATGTTAGGGCAGCAGATTAGGGGTACATAGGGATAACGTAGGTGGCGGCGGTTTACGGAGCGGCAGATTAGGGGTTAAAAAAAATATGCAGGGGTCAGCGATAGCGGGGGCGGCAGATTAGGGGTTAATAAGTGTAAGGTTAGGGGTGTTTAGACTCGGGGTACATGTTAGGGTGTTAGGTGCAGACGTAGGAAGTGTTTCCCCATAGGAAACAATGGGGCTGCGTTAGGAGCTGAACGCTGCTTTTTTGCAGGTGTTAGGTTTTTTTTCAGCTCAAACAGCCCCATTGTTTCCTATGGGAGAATCGTGCACGAGCACGTTTTTGAGGCCGGCCGCGTCCGTAAGCAACTCTGGTATCGAGAGTTGCATTTGCGGTAAAAATGCTCTACGCTCCTTTTTTGGAGCCTAACGCAGCATTTGATTAAACTCTCGATACCAGAGTTAAATTTATGGTGCGGCCAGAAAAAAGCCCGCGGAGCGTTAACAGCCCTTTTACCGCCGAACTCCAAATCTAGGCCTAAGATAGCTAGAATATAATTATTATTTATATTGTAGCTATATTAGGGTTTATTTTAAAGGTAAGTATTTAGTTTTAAATAGGATTCATTTAGTTAATAAGAGTTAATTTATTTAGATTTATTTAATTAATATTTAAGTTAGGGGGCGTTAGGGTTAGGGTTAGACTTAGGTTTAGGGGTTAATCATTTTATTACAGTGGCGGCGGCGTAGTGGGGGGCAGGATAGGGGTTAATAAATTTATTATAGGTGGCGACGGTGTAGGGGGGGCAGATTAGGGGTTAATAGATTTATTATAGGTGGCGACGGTGTAGGGGGGGCAGGATAGGGGTTAATAGGTTTAATATAGGTTGCGGCGGGTTCAGGGAGCGGCGGTTTAGGGGTTAATACATTTATTATAGTTGCGGTGGGCTCCGGGAGCGGCGGTTTAGGGGTTAATATGTATAGAGTAGCTTGCGGTGGGCTCCGGGAGCGGCGGTTTAGGGGGTAATAACTTTATTTAGTTGCGGCGGTGTAGGGGGGGTCAGATTAGTGGTGTTTAGACTCGGGGTACATGTTAGGGTGTTAGGTGCAGACAGCTCCCATAGAAATCAATGGGATGTCTGTCAGCAGCGAACTTGTACTTTCGCTATGGTCAGACTCCCATTGATTCCTATGGGATCCGCCGCCTCCAGGGGTGGCGGATTGAAAACCAGGTACGCTGGGCCGTAAAAGTGCCGAGCGTACCTGCTAGTTTTATGATAGCTAGCAAAAGTAGTGAGAATGTGCCGCACTTGTGTGCGGAACATCTGGAGTGACGTAAGAATCGATCTGTGTCGGACTGAGTCCGGCGGATCGATGCTTACGTCACAAAATTCTACTTTTGCCGGTCTCAAGCCTTTGATAACTAAGGCGAATCAGCCTCGCCACAAATACGCTGCGGAATTCCAGCGTATTTGAGGTTGACGGCTTGATAACTACCCCCCTATGTGTTCAATATCTATTCACTGTTTATTCACTTTATATATAATTTAGTATAACTGTTTTATTGCTATCATACTTGTATATTTATGTTTAGAGTATTGTATCAAATGTACACCATATATTAATTCACTATAAACTAACTCACTATACACTAATTCACTCTTTTAATTTTATTCTTATTCTTATTTATTATTTTTTATTTTTTATTTTATTTAATTATAACCACTGTCATTCTTTTATGCATTTAATGTGTTTTAGAACCTCTATGGTTATGTGTTATTAAAACCACTCCAGCTATCTATAACACTATCTCATATATTTTACCATATTAAATAGAATCGCCCCTTTGATTTAGCTCTAGTGTCAGTTTATTTTGACCTTTAGCTCAGGAAGATTTATCTATTTTTATAACTCTTAATATTTTCCTGGGGATTATATTTATCATCCTGCTTTCCTTGTGTGGCGTAATCCCCTTCCCCCCTCTAGTTTTCAGGGCTTTCTCATTTTCTACAATTTTCAAACTTCTTTTACACCCAGAGCTGCATAAACAAGTGGGGAAATGGACTAACAAGGGGTTTTATAGAGTTGCTGACTTTTTAGAGGGGGGTCATATTCAGACTTTCTCTCAAATACAAGACAGAATTCACCCACTGAAGTTGCACTCATTTTTATACCTTCAGATCTCCACTGCTATTACCAAACATTGTTTCCCCTGATCATTGCAAACATACGCCTAGATTTAGAGTTCTGCGGTAGCCGTCAAAACCAGCGTTAAGGGTTCCTAACGCTGCTTTTTACAGCCCGCTGGTATTTAGAGTCAGTCAGGAAAGGGTCTAATGCTCACTTTCCAGCCGCGACTTTTCCATACCGCAGATCCCCTTACGCCAATTGCGTATCCTATCTTTTCAACGGGATCTTCCTAACGCCAGTATTTAGAGTCTTGCCTGAAGTAAGCGTTAGAACTCTAACGACAAAACTCCAGCCGCAGAAAAAAGTCAGGAGTTAAGAGCTTTCTGGGCTAACACCGGTTCATAAAGCTCTTAACTACTGTGTTCTAAAGTACACTAACACCCATAAACTACCTATGCACCCCTAAACCGAGGTCCCCCCACATCGCCGCCACACTAATAATTTTTTTTAACCCCTAATCTGCCGACCGCACACCGCCGCAACCTACATTATCCCTATAAACCACTAATCTGCTGCCCCTAACATCACTGACACCTACATAATATGTATTAACCCCTAATCTGCCCCCCCAACATCGCCGCTACCTTACCTACACTTATTAACCCCTAATCTGCCGACCGGACCTCGCCGCTACTATAATAAATGTATTAACCCCTAAAGCTAAGTCTAACCCTATCCCTAACACCCCCTAAATTAAATATAATTTAAATCTAACAAAATAAATTATTTCTTATTAAATAAATTAATCCTATTTAAAGCTAAATACTTACCTGTAAAATAAACCCTAATATAGCTACAATATAACGAATAATTATATTGTAGCTATTTTAGCATTTATATTTATTTTACAGGCAACTTTGTATTTATTTTAACTAGGTACAATAGCTATTAAATAGTTATTTACTATTTAATAGCTACCTAGTTAAAATAATTACAAAATTACCTGTAAAATAAATCCTAACCTAAGTTACAATTAAACCTAACACTACACTATCAATAAATTAATTAACTAAACTACCTACAATTACCTACAATTAAATCAACTAAACTAAATTACAAAAAAAAACAAACACTAAATTACAAAAAATAAAAAAAGATTACAAGAATTTTAAACTAATTACACCTACTCTAAGCACCCTAAAAAAATAACAAAGCCCCGCAAAATAAAAAAATGCCCTACCCTATTCTAAAATAAAAAGTTAAGAGCTCTATTACCTTACCAGCCCTTAAAAGGGCTTTTTGCGGGGCATGCCCCAAAGAATTCAGCTCTTTTGCCTGTAAAAAAAAGCATACAATACCCCCCAACATTACAACCCACCACCCACATACCCCTAATCTAGCCCACCCAAACCCCCCTTAAAAAACCTAATACTAAGCCCCTGAAGATCTCCCTACCTTGTATTCACCCAGCCGGGTATCACCGATCCGTCCAGAAGAGGGTCCGAAGTCTTCATCCTACCCGCAAGAAGAGGTCCTCCAGAGGGTCCAAAGTCTTCATCCAGGCGGCATCTTCTATCTTCTTCCATCCGGAGCGGAGCGGTTCCATCTTGAAGCAGCCGACGCGGAGCCATCCTTCCTCACCGACGGACTAACGACGAATGACGGTTACTTTAAATGACGTCATCCAAGATGGCATCCCTCGAATTCTGATTGGCTGATAGGATTCTATCAGCCAATCGGAATTAAGGTAGGAAAAATCTGATTGGCTGATTGAATCAGATTGAGCTTGCATTCCATTGGCTGTTCTGATCAGAACAGCCAATAGAATGCAAGCTCAATCTGATTGGCTGATCCAATCAGCCAATCGGATTGAACTTGAATCTGATTGGCTGATTCAATCAGCGAATCAGATTTTTCCTACCTTAATTCCGATTGGCTGATAGAATCCTATCAGCCAATCGGAATTCGAGGGACGCCATCTTGGATGACGTCATTTAAAGGAACCTTCATTCGTCGTTAGTCCGTCGGTGAGGAAGGATGGCTCCGCGTCGGCTGCTTCAAGATGGACCAGCTCCGCTCCAGATGGAAGAAGATAGAAGATGCCGCCTGGATGAAGACTTTGGACCCTCTGGAGGACCTCTTCTTGCCGGATAGGATGAAGACTTTGGACCCTCTTCTGGACGGATCGGTGATACCCAGCTGGGTGAATACAAGGTAGGGAGATCTTCAGGGGCTTAGTGTTAGGTTTTTTAAGGGGGGTTTGGGTGGGTTAGATTAGGGGTATGTGGGTGGTGGGTTGTAATGTTGGGGGGGTATTGTATGCTTTTTTTACAGGCAAAAGAGCTGATTTTTTGGGGGCATGCCCCGCAAAAAGCCCTTTTAAGGGCTGGTAAGGTAATAGAGCTGTTAACTTTTTATTTTAGAATAGGGTAGGGCATTTTTTTATTTTGGGGGGTTTGTTATTTTTTTAGGGGGCTTAGAGTAGGTGTAATTAGTTTAAAACTCTTGTAATCTTTTTTTATTTTTTGCAATTTAGTGTTTGTTTGTTTTTGTAATTTAGTTTAGTTGATTTAATTGTAGGTAATTGTAGGTAGTTTAGTTAATTAATTTATTGGTAGTGTAGTGTTAGGTTTAATTGTAACTTAGGTTAGGATTTATTTTACAGGTAATTTTGTAATTATTTTAACTAGGTAGCTATTAAATAGTAAATAACTATTTAATAGCTATTGTACCTAGTTAAAATAAATACAAAGTTGCCTGTAAAATAAATATAAATGCTAAAATAGCTACAATATAATTATTCGTTATATTGTAGCTATATTAGGGTTTATTTTACAGGTAAGTATTTAGCTTTAAATAGGATTAATTTATTTAATAAGAAATAATTTATTTCGTTAGATTTAAATTATATTTAATTTAGGGGGGGTGTTAGGGTTAAACTTAGCTTTAGGGGTTAATACATTTATTAAAGTAGCGGCGAGGTCCAGTCGGCAGATTAGGGGTTAATACTTGAAGTTAGGTGGCGGCGATGTTAGGGAGGGCAGATTAGGGGTTAATAAAATGTATTATAGGGTTTGCGAGGCGGGAGTGAGGCGGTTTAGGGGTTAATACATTTATTATAGTGGCGGCGAGGTCCGGTCGGCAGATTAGGGGTTAATAAGTGTAGGTAAGGTACCAGCAACATTGGGGGGCAGATTAGGGGTTAATAAATATAATATAGGTGTCGGCAACATTGGGGGCAGCAGATTAGGGGTTCATAGGGATAATGTAGGTTGCGGCGGTGTCCGGAGCGGCAGATTAGGGGTTAATAATAAAATGCAGGGGTCAGCGATAGTGGGGGCGGCAGATTAGGGGTTAATAAGTGTAAAGTTAAGGGTGTTTAGACTCGGGGTACATGTTAGGGTGTTAGGTGCAGACTTAGAAACTGTTTCCCCATGGGAAACAATGGGGCTGCGTTAGGAGCTGAACGCTGCTTTTTTGCAGGTGTTAGGTTTTTTTTCAGCTCAAATTGCCCCATTGTTTCCTATGGGGAAATCGTGCACGAGCACGTTTTTCAAGCTGGCCGCTACCGTAAGCAACGCTGGTATTGAGAGTTGAAGTGGTGGTAAATTATGCTTTACGCTCCCTTTTTGGAGCCTAACGCAGCCCTTCAGAGAACTCTAAATACCAGCATTATTTAAAAGGTGCGGGGGGGGGGGGGGGGAAAGCACGCGTAGCTAACGCACCCCTTCTCACGCAAAACTCTAAATCTAGGTGATATTCTACACTAGAGTGTATATGTAGTTCCCCCACAAGACAAAAAAGGTGATTTCTTCATTATATCTAACCCTGCAGAAAAATGGGAATTAGATACTGGGCTAGACCTCCCAAAAAGTAAATAGGAACAGATTATTTATGATTCAGGCAGAGGATTGATTAGTGCGGATCTCAAATATAATTGTATTAAGAATGACTTTAGATGGTACCTTACTCCTGAGAGAACATCTTACTTCTCTCAGGTTGGTATGAGCCTCTGCTACAGAGGATGTGGAAAGAGAGGACCTTATTTGCACATATGGGGGGACTGCCCCAAGGTCTAGGTTATATGGGACCAATTACAGAGACTTCTAGGTAGGATACTTCAAGAACCCTTATTACTAAACGTACCCCAGGCTCTCCTAAATCAGAATCTCACACCCTTCAAATTGGCAATTAACACATTTATCAAAACTATCTGTACAGCAACTAGAGTATGTATAGCAAGACACTGGAAGGTGGGGGCCCCAACGTGGCAGGAGGTGTTAGATCAAATACACTATACATATTCCATGTCAGAACTAGCCACCACAATTCAGAGGACTAAAGAACAGTTCCCTAAGATCTGGTTTTACTTGATCATGCAGAGAGAGGAGGGATCAGATCTTTAAAAAGGGGGACTATACAGGGAGTGCAGAATTATTAGGCAAATGAGTATTTTGACCACATCATCCTCTTTATGCATGTTGTCTTACTCCAAGCTGTATAGGCTCGAAAGCCTACTACCAATTAAGAATATTAGGTGATGTGCATCTCTGTAATGAGAAGGGGTGTGGTCTAATGACATCAACACCCTATATCAGGTGTGCATAATTATTAGGCAACTTCCTTTCCTTTGGCAAAATGGGTCAAAAGAAGGACTTGACAGGCTCAGAAAAGTCAAAAATAGTGAGATATCTTGCAGAGGGATGCAGCACTCTTAAAATTGCAAAGCTTCTGAAGCGTGATCATCGAACAATCAAGCGTTTCATTCAAAATAGTCAACAGGGTCGCAAGAAGCGTGTGGAAAAACCAAGGCGCAAAATAACTGCCCATGAACTGAGAAAAGTCAAGCGTGCAGCTGCCAAGATGCCACTTGCCACCAGTTTGGCCATATTTCAGAGCTGCAATATCACTGGAGTGCCCAAAAGCACAAGGTGTGCAATACTCAGAGACATGGCCAAGGTAAGAAAGGCTGAAAGACGACCACCACTGAACAAGACACACAAGCTGAAACGTCAAGACTGGGCCAAGAAATATCTCAAGACTGATTTTTTAAGGTTTTATGGACTGATGAAATGAGAGTGAGTCTTGATGGGCCAGATGGATGGGCCTGTGGCTGGATTGGTAAAGGGCAGAGAGCTCCAGTCCGACTCAGACGCCAGTAAGGTGGAGGTGGAGTACTGGTTTGGGCTGGTATAATCAAAGATGAGCTTGTGGGGCCTTTTCGGGTTGAGGATGGAGTCAAGCTCAACTCCCAGTCCTACTGCCAGTTTCTGGAAGACACCTTCTTCAAGCAGTGGTACAGGAAGAAGTCTGCATCCTTCAAGAAAAACATGATTTTCATGCAGGACAATGCTCCATCACACGCGTCCAAGTAATCCACAGCGTGGCTGGCAAGAAAGGTTATAAAAGAAGAAAATCTAATGACATGGCCTCCTTGTTCACCTGATCTGAACCCCATTGAGAACCTGTGGTCCATCATCAAATGTGAGATTTACAAGGAGGGAAAACAGTACACCTCTCTGAACAGTGTCTGGGAGGCTGTGGTTGCTGCTGCACGCAATGTGATGGTGAACAGATCAAAACACTGACAGAATCCATATTTGTGAATGTTGAGATGTTATATTGGTTTCACTGGTAAAAATAAATAATTGAAATGGGTATATATTTGTTTTTTGTTAAGTTGCCTAATAATTATGCACAGTAATAGTCACCTGCACACACAGATATCCCCCTAAAATAGCTATAACTAAAAACAAAGTAAAAACTACTTCCAAAACTATTCAGCTTTGATATTAATGAGTTTTTTGGGTTCGTTGAGAACATGGTTGTTGTTCAATAATAAAATGAATCCTCAAAAATACAACTTGCCTAATAATTCTGCACTCCCTGTAGAGAACTTCAGGAAAGACCTAGGTATGAAAAGATCTAGAAAGAGATAGGAAGCCACAAGGATTTTCTCTCCTAAGATTATACAGCTTAACCAAATATATTTCACACCACCCTCAACTTGGTATTGAATAGGTAAAGAAAGATCTGAGTGTAGACGACCACAAAAAGGACCACAGGATTGATTTGAATTGTTTTATTTGTTACATAGTTTGTTTAGAATTTAGCAGAAGAGAAGAAAATAATAATAAGAAAAAAAGGATGACTATCTTGAGACACTGGATTGTAACTGTGCCAGCTATGACTCATTCTTTGACAATTGTTAACAAAAAGATAAATGTAGGGGAAAGTATATCTATGTAACCACTTTGGTAGAAGGACATTTGAACACAAACAAGTATACGGAGTCTCCGGACCTTTTTGACCTCTGAAAAGGACATTACTAAGTTATGCACCTGATTGTTTCTTTCAGTTTAAATTAGGAAACTTTTTTCCTCTCCCCCTAAGGTCAAAACTGAGCTAATTTTTGGTATAGGAAGCAAAAGAATTTATAGAATGTCATATATTATGTTACAGTCTTGTTTTCATATTATGAATTAAAAATATTTAAACTAAACTCTCATGGACTCTCACCAATATGAAAAAAAAGAAATTTATCAGGTAAGCATAAATTATCTTTTCTTTCATACAGGTGGTGAGAGTCTATGATCCATTACTCCTGGGAGCTAATACCCAAGTTGTGGAGTCCACAAGTAATCACATAAAGGGAGGGATTTAAAAACATATTTTTTCGCTGAGAAATTAAATCCACAACCCCTCCAAAATATATTTAATATACTTATCAAACAGACAAAAGAATCAAACCGAGACAACTGCCTGAAGAAACGTCCTACCAAAGGCTTCTTCAGGCTTGGCCTCTATTAAGCATGGAGCTCTAATATTGATTGGTAACCTCGCCTCTCAAGGATTCCAAACTCCATGTGCTATCAGAGTCCCCCTGACAGCTCCCCAACCTGTAAGACTTGCATCTATTGTGATCACAGTCCAGGTATTACGAACAAAGGAGGCCCCTTGAACAAAAAAGTGATTGTTGGGATTTAAATATATCAGTTGTGATATCTGAGTATAATCCCTGCACCATTAGTGCAACATGCAAAGCTGTAGAGGTCTCATATGAAAACAAGCAAAATGAATTGCATCCGATGCTGAAAACTTGAGACCTAAAACTTCCGTGCACATAGCCACTGAAGGAAATAATAAGAGACTGAAGGTTGAGACAAGCTGAAAGCAATCTTAAATGTCTATTTTCTGTTAGGGAGTCATGGACACTGAATTTATCTGGAAACCTAAAAAGGTGACCTTTGTCTGAGGAATCAAGAAACTCTTTGGTCAACTGATCCTCCAAACATGTCTTTGTAGAAACAACAGAAATTTTTTTGTGTGAGATTCTGCTAAATGAAAAGATTGAGCTAGTACCAAGATATCATCCAAATAAGGAAACGCTGCAGTACCCTCCTCTCTGATTACAGATAGAAGAGCACCTAGAACAATTAAGAATATTCTTGGTGCTGTTGCAAGGCCAAACAGAAGAGCGACAAATTGGTAATGCTTGTTTAGAAAAGAAAATCTCAGAAATCGATAGTGATCTGGATTAATCTGATTGTGAAGGTAAGCATCCTGTAAGTCTCTTGTGGACAAGTGACCTTGCTGAACAAAAGGCAGAATAGTCTTTATAGACACCATCTTGAAAGTTGGGACTCTTACAAAATGATTTAAAGTTTTCAGATCCAAAATTGGTCTGATAGAATTTTCCTTCTTTGGTACAAGGAATAGATTTGAATAAAAACCCCAATCCTTGTCCCTGCTGTGGAACTGGGATAATTACCCCTGAAAGTTATAGATCTGAATCATATTTCAGAAAGGCTTGAGCTTTTACTGGGTTTTTTGGTACATGGGTGAGAAAGAATCTTCCCAAGGGAGGTCTTATTCTGAATCCTATTTGATACCCCTGAGAAATGAAAAACTCTTTGAAATAGCTTTAGTCTGACCCCTACAAGAAGAACTGGCTTGAGGGCCGCACCTTCATAGCCAGTATGTAAATATGCCCTTCTTAGATACGTTTCAAGCTTCCTATCTAAAGGATCCTTAAAAGAAGTACTGTCTTACATAGAAATAGAAGTACGTTTGGCAAGTGTGGAAATTGTCCCATCAACTTTAGGAACTGTTTCCCAAAGTTCTAAATTGGCTACAGGCAAAGGATACAATTTCTTAAACCTAGAAGAAGGGTTAAAAGAGGTACCAGACTTAGACCATTCTTTAGCAATCACATTAGAGATAGCGTCAGGAATAGGAAATACTCCAGGAGTAATAACAGTAGTCTTAAATACAGAATTTAGACGATTACTAGCTTTATCATCAGGAGGTTTAGACTAATCAAAACCCAAAGTAAACAACACCTCCTTTAGCAGAGAACAAATGTATTCTATCTTACATAGAAAAGAAGGATTTGTCTATATCTGTCTCTGACGTGGCATCCTCTGAATAAGAGGAAACCCCATCAGCAGAGGATACATCAGTATGCTGAAGGTCAGAACTTAATTCACTAGGTTAAGGTAAATGTTGCAAAACCCTTTTACGTTTATTTGAAGGCATAATAGCAGTCTTTGCCTTCTCTATAGCTGCAGAAATACATCTTTCATTTCTGCAGTAATGCTATGTACATTAAACTAAGATGGAATAACAGTGGGTGTATTTGTACTCACAGATATATTGTAAGCATTTAACAATTTGTCAAAAAAAGAGCCACATAATTGAGCTGAATAATTTAGATCAGCTTTATTACAACAAACACACTTAGCTTTGGTAGATACGTATCATGGCAGCTCAAATCCTATGGTAACATCAGAGGCAGGTTCAGTTTGAGACATAATTGCAAAAAAAAATAAATTAATTCTGCAAATTTATGTCCATGCTCCTATATATGATATATATAACAGGCTTGAGAGAATGGGAAACAGAGCGAAAATGTATAAAAAAAAAGAAATCTGATTCATAAAATGCTGCATGAAAGGAAATTTCGTGGGAACATTTTAATTTTTTGACGGGAAATTTTTGGCGCCAAAAAAATGGCCCAAAATGAAGACACCACACGCTATGACATAAATAGCATCATCAAATGCATGACATGCAAAGCTGTAGTGAATTTCTAATACACCTCTCATTCTAAAAAGCAGATAAGAACTTTGATTGTAAATACAAAAAAAACAAAATGTACCTAAAAACAGCCTAATGGATACTACTATTATAGCTGCATAAAATGTGATTATCAACATTCTATGAGACTAACAATACTTAGCATCCTAATTTATAAATAAATTACTAGCTCCAAAAAAAATGCATGTTTCACAGACTCTACCAACCTTGACAAATATTTAGCCACAAATAAAGTCACTAAAAAAGAGCACTGAATTACTGACTCAAGGCATGTATACAAACAATATATAACAACTTAACTTTAAAAGTGCCCATAGCTGAGAGTGTCTTATATAATAAAAGTATATACTTACCGTGTAAGACACCCATCCACATATAGCAGACAGCCAAACCGGTACAGAAACATATCAGTAGAGGTAATGGTACAACAATATATTGTCCATCTATAAAGGGAGGAAGCAGATGAAACCGTGTGACCGATTTACAGAGAGACTTATGAAAAGCTTTCCCATAGGCAAAAATATGGCAATACTCCCTTCACATCCCTCAGACAAACACTGCACTTAGAGAGGAACTGGGCTTCAATATGCTTAGAAGCGCCTTTTACTGAATAAATCAAGCACATCATGCTTCACTATCTCCTAAGGAGGCAAATTTATAGGCATTTGAGGTTTGGGAAACTTTGCCCCCTCCTGGTAGGAATGTAAATCCCATCAGTAACTAGCTCATGGACTCTCGCCACCTATATGAAAGAAATATATTTTTTAATATTACCAACAGTATAAGCAATAATAATTCAATCTGGCCAAGTTATTTGGACTGGATTATTGGTGATCCCATACTGCTAGCAGTACCTACACAACATTAGGTGTGCCTTATATTTAATTTTGCTGTGTTTATATACCAATATTACACTAGTCTTAGTTTACCTTGTGATTTCCAGTGACTCCTAGAACACATTGCACTAGGGTCCTCTATTACTTACTAGCCAGTCTAGATCTAGCACCATGTTTTTTAAGTAACCCATTTTCAACTAATTTCAAGAAAGAGTGAGTTTATATTTAGTTTGACGTAACCACAACATTATTTCATAGGGATTTGAGTGCTTATATGTATCCCTTTTTTTCAACTTCTCTTAGTTGAATTAGTAAATGTTATGAATTGATACATAGCACCATATAGCCACACACATACTGCACTTAAGGTCGGATAAATATTCCTAGTGGCAATATCCCTTATTATTCTAAAGTAGTGCAATCAACTTCCTATCTTTACAAACTGAAAATGCCTGTCTGAAAAGGCAAACCTCAGAAACTGGAAATATTTTCTGTGAATTGGAATATGAAGTTAAGCATCCTTTAAAACCATTATATACCTGTACATCAAATGAACTTGCCGAACAAAACGGCAGAACGGTCCGAATAGTTTTCATTTTGAAAGATGGAACCCTTACAAACTTGTTCAGAGCTTTCAGATCCAGAACTGGTCTGAACATACCTACCATCTTTGATACAATGAAGAGATTTGAATTAAAATCCCATTCCCTGTTCCTGCAATGGAACTGGAACTATCTATCTCATAGCTTCAAGTTCTGAGACAGACTGGAAAAAAGTTTGAGCTTTTACAGTATTCCTTGGAACATTGGACAGAAAAAAACATTCCTCTAGGAGACCTTGTTCTGAATTCTTTTTGATATCCCTGAGAAACTATATTCAGAACCCAGGAATCTGGAACAGACTAAAACCAAGCCTCCTGAAATAGGCTTAATCTGCCCCCCTACCAGGACTTCTAGATCTGGGGTTGCACATTCATGCAGTCTTTGCAGTAGGGATAGATTTCTTACCCTGCTTTGACTTGTTCCAGTTAGTTCTAGATCTCTAGACTGAACCAGAGGAGCCTTGCTTCTGAACAGAGGAGTAAACATTTTGTTCCTTATTCTGAGTTTGACGCAGGCAACAAAAACGATTAGATGCTTTACATTTCCCTCTAGACTTTTTGTCCTGAGTAGGGATGGGCAAATGTTTCGCAACATTCGAAAAATAAAACAAATTTTAACACATTCGTTAATTCAAATCGAATTTCGAATGTTTACATAACATTCTAACATTCGATTTTCGAATGTTCGGTTTCGAATGTTACGATTACATTCGAAAATATTATTTTTGAAAAATTTGAATTTATATTTGTAATAGTATTTCTAATGCTTTCTTTAAATGTAATATTTGAATTATGCAATATTCGAATTCGAAAAATTTGAATTTATATGTTTGTAATAGTATTTCTTATGCTTTCTTTAAATGTAATATTCGAATTATGCAATATTCTATATAGAAACATTTGAAATTATATATTTGTATCTATTACGTATCAATTTACTAGATTCCCACCCTACCACATGAACTATTGAACTTCTGAATAGTATTTGTTAAATAGAATGTTAAATTCGAAATTTCGAATGTGGACATTCGATATAATTATAAACATTCGAATTCGAAAGTGACATTAGAAAACTGTAAATAGCATTCGATTATAGAATTTTTAAGAATATTCGTTCTTATCAACATTCGGATTTATAATTCGAATTTCGGTAATAACATTCGTTCTAACATTCAAATTCGGAAATTTACACATTCGCCCATCCCTAGTCCTGAGGAAGAAAAGCCCTTTACCTCCCGTAACAGTAGATATTATAGAATCAAAATCAGAACAAAACAACTTATTTTCCTGAAAGGAAATGATTTTGACCATATCCACAGATCAGGATTTAAGCAATAAGGCTCTCCTGGAAATAACTGCCAAAGACATGCTTTTGACATTAATCTTCATAATATCAAATATGGCATCACAAATAAAAGAACTGTCCCTCTTGAGTAAACCCAAAAGATTTGCACTAGCAGAATTATTAGAATACTGTTCTGAAAGACTAAGAGTAAAAAAGAGTAAAAGTAGCAGCCACATCAGCAATGGAAAAGGCTGGTTTGAGATAATACCCGGCTTGTAAAAAAGGCCCCTCGATTCTTAGGCCACTTTTCAGATAATTAGTTAGGCCAAATCTGGAATACTGTGTACCATATATCCAGAAAGATATAAATACATTAGAAGCTGTCTAAAAGATGGATATTAAAATGGCACATGGCCTAAAATATAAAACGTACAAAGATTCCATGACCTAAATGTGTATAGTTTAGGGGATAGAAGGGAAAGAGGTGACATGATAGATACCTTCAAACATATGAAGGGACTTAATAAAGTAGAAACTGAAAGCATTTTCCACAAAATAAATAAATGCCAAAACAAGGGGGCACAATCTAAAGTTAGAGGGTAGCAGATTCAGGAGAAGCATTTTTTTTGCAGAAAGGGTGGTGGATTCATGAAATGATCTTCCATTTGAGGTGGTAAACACAATCGGCTAGATCACGAGTTTTGTCGGTAAGGCTGTGCGTTGCTAACGCTCCTTTTTTTCTTACCGCTCCCTTAAAACAACGCTGGTATTACGGATTATCTTTAAGCCGGCGTTATCCTCTGAAAAGTGAGCGTTGAGCAAAATTTAGCTCCCCCATAGGAAACAATGGAGCTGATCTGGGTGAAAAAAAACTAACACCTGCAAAAAAGCAGCGTTCAGCTCCTAACGCAGCCCCATTGTTTCCTATTGGAAAATTAAATTTATGTCTGCACCTAACACCCTAACATGAACCCCGAATCTAAACACCCCTAATCTTACACTTATTAACCCCTAATCTGCCGCCCCCGCTATCGCTGACATCTGCATTAAATTATTAACCCCTAATCTGCCGCTCCGGACACCGCCGCCACCTACATTATACTTATAAACCCCTAATCTGCTGCCCCCCACATCGCAGACACCTACATTATAGTTATTAACCCCTAATCTGCCTCCGCCAACGTCACCGCCACTATAATAAAGTTATTAACCCTAACCCTAAACCCCCCTAACTTAAATATAATTTAAATTAAACAAAATTAATTTAACATAATTAAATAAATTAATCCTATTTAAAACTAAATACTTACCGATAAAATAAATCATAAGGTAGCTCCAATATAACTAATAGTTATAGCTAGCTTAGGGTTATTTTTATTTTACAGGCAACTTTGTATTTATGTTAACTAGATAGAATAGTTATTAAATAGTTATTAGCAGCCAATAGAATGTGAGGTCAATCCTATTGGCTGATTGGTTCAGCCAATCGGATTGCACTTCAACCCGATTGGCTGATTACAATAGGATTTTTCCTACCTTAATTCCGATTGGCTGATAGGATTCTATAAACCAATCGGAATTCAAGGTACGCCATCTTGGATGACGTCATTTAAAGGAACCTTCATTCTTCATTAGGACTTCGTTTGAAGAGGATGCTCTGCGTCGGCTGGATTGAAGATGGACCCGCTCCTCTCCGGAAGGATGAAGATAGAAGATGCAGCCTTCTGCCGTCTGGAGGACCTCTTCTGCCCCGATCGGATGAAGACTTCTGCCGTATGGAGGACCACTTATGCCCGGTTGGGTGAAGACGGCTCAAGGTAGGGTGATCTTCAGGTGGTTAGTGTTAGGTTTTTTTAAGGGGGGATTGGGTGGGTTTTAGAGTAGGGGTGTGTGGGTGGTGGGTTGTGGGGGTATTGTATTTTTTTTTTACAGGTAAAAGAGCTTATTACTTTGGGGCAATGCCCCGCAAAAGGCCCTTTTAAGGGCTATTTGTAATTTAGTATAGGGTAGGGACATTTTATTGTTTTGGGGGCTTTTTTATTTTATTAGGGGGATTAGATTAGGTGTAATTAGTTTAAAATTCTTGTAATTCTTTTTTTATTTTCTGTAAATTAGTGGGGGGGTTTCCGTAATTTAGTTTATTTAATTTAATTGTAATTAATTGTAGGTAGTTTAGGTAATTAGTTTAATTATAGTGTAGTGTTAGGTGTAATTGTAACTTAGGTTAGGATTTATTTTACAGGTTATTTTGTACTTATTTTAGCTAGCTAGTTATTAAATAGTTAATAACTATTTAATAACTATTCTACCTAGTTAAAATAAATACAAAGTTGCCTGTAATATAAAAATAAATCATAAGCTAGTTACAATGTAACTATTAGTTATATTGTATCTAGCTTATGGTTTATTTTATCGGTAAGTATTTAGTTTTAAATAGGATTAATTTATTTAATTATGTAAAATTAATTTCGTTTAATTTAAATTATATTTAAGTTGGGGGGGTTAGGGTTAGGGTTAGACTTAGGTTTAGGGGTTAATAAATTTATTATAGTAGCAGCGACGTTGGGGTCGGAAGATTAGAGGTTAATAATTGTAGGTAGGTGGCGGTGACGTTGGGGGGGCAGATTAGGGGTTAATAAATATAATGTAGGCGTCGGCGATGTTAGGGGCAGCAGAATAGGGGTTCATAGGTATAATTTAGGTGGCGGCGATGTCCGGTTGAAAGATTATGGGTTAAAAAAAATTATTTTAGTGTTTGCGAGTTGGGGGGCCTCGGTTTAGGGGTTAATAGGTAGTTTATGTGTGTTAGTGTACTGTTTAGCACTTTAGTTAAGAGCTTTATGTTCCGGTGTTAGCCCATTAAACTCTTAACTACTGACTTTTAAATGCGGTATGAGTCTGGACAGGAGAGGGTCTACCGCTCACTTCTTCCAAGACTCTTAATACTAGCGTTAGGCAAATCCCATTAAAAAGATAGGATACGCAATTGACGTAAGGGGATTTGCGGTAGCCTCGAGTCACGGAAAAAAAGTGAGGGGTACACTGATACCTGTCAGACTCGTAATACCAGCGGGCATTAAAAAGCAGCGTTAGGACCCCTTAACGCTGCTTTTTTACCCTAACGCCAAACTCGTGATCTAGCCGAAAGACTGTAAAGGAATTCAAAAATGCCTGGGACATGCATAAGGTTATCCTAAGAAAAAAGTAAAATGTTATATGGGTAGACTTTATTGGCCTTTTTTGGTTCTTATCTACCGTCAAATTCATACGCCTAGATTACGAGTCTTGCGTTAGCCTTAAAAAGCAGCGTAGAGAGATCCCAATGCTGCTTTTTAACGCACGCTGGTATTACGAGTCTTGCAGGTACAGGTGTACCGCTCACTTTTTTTCCGCGACTCGAACATACCGCAAATCCACTTACGTCAATTGCATATCCCATATTTTCAATGGGATTTTCCTAACGCCGGTATTACGAGTCTTGGAAAAAGTGAACGGTACAGCCTCTCCTGTCAAGACTGTTACCGCATTTAAAAGTCAGTAGTTAAGAGTTTTATGGGCTAACGCCGTAACATAAAACTCTTAACTAAAGTGCTAAAAAGTACACTAACACCCATAGACTACCTATTAACCCCTAAACTGAGCCCCCCCTCCACATCGCAAACACTTAAATAAATTTTTAACCCCTAATCTGCCAACCGGACATCGCCGCAACTTTAATAAATATATTAACCCCTAAACCGCCGCACTCCTGCCTCGCCGAGACCTACCTACATTTATTAACCCCTAATCTGCCGCCCCCAACGTTGCCGACTCTATACTAAATGTATTAACCCCTAAACCTAAGTCTAACCCTAACCCCAACACCCCCCTAACTTAAATATAATTTTAAAAAATCTAAATAAAATTACTATTATTAACTAAATTATTCCTATTTAAAACTAAATACTTACCTATAAAATAAACCCTAAGATAGCTATAATATAACTAATAGTTGCATTGTAGCTAGCTTAAGGTTTATTTTTATTTTACAGGCAACTTTGTATTTATTTTAACTAGGTACAATAGTTATTAAATAGTTATTAACTATTTAATAACTACCTAGCTAAAATAAGTACAAATTTACCTGTAAAATAAAACCTAACCTAAGTTACAATTACACCTAACACTACACTATAATTAAATTAATTACCTAAATTAACTACAATTAATTACAATTAAATTAAATAAAGTACGAAAAAAAACAAACACTAAATTACAGAATATAATAAAATAAATTACAAGTTTTTTAAACTAATTACACATAATCTAATCCCCCTAATAAAATAAAAAAGCCCCCCAAAATAAAAAAAACCCTACCCTATACTAAATTACAAATAGCCCTTAAAAGGGCCTTTTGCTGGGCATTGCCCCAAAGTAATCAGCTCTTTTACCTGTAAAAAAAATACAATACCCCCCAACATTAAAACCCACCACCCACACACCCAACCCTACTCTAAAACCCACCCAATCCCCCCTTAATAAAACCTAACACTAACCCCTTGAAGATCACCCTACTTGAGACGTCTTCACCCAACCGGGCAAAAGTGGTCCTCCAGACGGGCAGAAGTCTTCATCCTATCCGGGCAGAAGAGGTCCTCCAGACAGGCAGAAGTCTTCATCCAGGCGGCATCTTCTATCTTCATCCATCCAGAGCGGAGCAGGTCCATCTTCAAGACATCCGACGCGGAGCATCCTCTTCCAACGACATCCGACGACTAAATGACGGTACCTTTAAGTGACGTCATCCAAGATGGCATCCCTTCAATTCCGATTGGCTGATAGAATTCTATCAGCCAATCCGAATTAAGGTAGAAAAAATCCTATTGGCTGATCCAATCAGCCAATAGGATTGAGCTTGCATTCTATTGGCTGTTCCAATATTATGAGTGAAGCGCAAATTAACTCTTCCGTTCAAGCATTAATTGCTCTAGAAGTAAGCTTTTTGTGCTTGTCAGGTTGTGCTCATATTACGAGCTGAAAATAAACTGTTTTCGCTCTCACTCCAACCTGACAAGCACAAAAAAAAGAAAAAATAATGGCACCCCACTCTTGCGCATTCCAATGTTCTTCACGTAGCAGAATATGTTCTATTTATTCATAAATAGATATTTCTACATACATCTGATGTTTTTTTGGTATAATATATATCTATACCTATACCTATATACATATATATATATATATATATATATATATATATATATATTATATATACACACATGATTATATATATAGTTATAGATATATAAAGATATATATATAGGAGAATCTATTTATTAATACAAAGAACATATGTTGCTATGTGCAGAACATTGGAATGTTACAGTAAATACATAGTTAAAACCTTTATTAAAAATGAATATTGCATAATTTTGTTTTATCATGTTTTCATTTTCTTAACTGCAAAGGGCTCCAATGCACTTGTTTATATGTCTATATATGTGTACATATATATTTATGTGTTTCTATGTCTGTAAATACATATACACACATATAAATACATTAAAAACATACACATACATCTTTAGACATGTACATGTATGTATCTCTATGGTAAAGCCTTTTGCCTGCCTTTCGTTTTCTAACACCTGACCTGAGATCTCATTTCTTTGAGCCTTTATAACTTTTGTGTGCAATATTTTTTGAATATTTTTATTAGATGGTGTTATTATAAGTGTAACTATACTTTGTAATATATTTTTTATGTGTTTTGTGCAACTTTCTAGAGTAGATCACATTTGCGCTCAAGTGATCGTGTTTACTTTCAACTTATAATACCAGCGGTAAGCCCTACGAGCACAAACCCCCACAATAGACCCCTTGTTACTTGGGCGCAAATGTTTGCACTCCACTCATAGTGGCCTATTTATCAAGCTCCGAATGGAGCTTGTGGGCCCGTGTTTCTGGCGAGTCTTCAGACTCGCCAGAAACACCAGTTATGAAGCAGCGGTCTAAAGAAGCAGCGGTCTAAGGAATCGCTGGAAATCAACCCGATCGAGTACGATCGGGTTGATTGACACCCCCCTGCTGGCGGCCGATTGGCCGCGAGTCTGTAGGGGGCAGCGTTGCACCAGCAGCTCTTGTGAGCTGCTGGAGCAATGCTGAATACGGAGAGCATATTGCTGTCTGCATTCAGCGAGGTCTTGCGGACCTGATCTGCACTGTCGGATCAGGTCCGTAAGACCTGTGATAAATAGGCCCCATAATCTGGCCCAATATTAATTAAAAAAATCACAATTTTTCCCTACCAGTAAATCACAATTTTCTCTGCCTGCGTTTTTGGTTTGGTTTTTGTGTCCTGAAAAGCAACCTTTCTGATTACAGTATTGAACTATCTTTCCGATGGTACCAGGTATACAAAAGAATTAAAAATTATATAAAACTAACTTTAGGTTACGTGTATAAGCTGTATTATGACATGTAAATATTGCCTAAATGACATAAGATGTTGTTGTTTATAATTGGTCCCAACCCCTCTCCAAACCCCCTTTTCAAAACTTCTCATTTTACAGATGCAAAATATTATAAAATTCTGAAATCCAAACTATTACAAAATCTGAACCTTTTCAGGTCCCAAACTGTTTGGATAAAAGGTTTTGTACCTGTATATCAATATACATACATTTAAATTTCCCAGCTTTCTTCTTAAACCATATACTATTTCAATTTACAGTTAGCTAAAACTCTCCAACCTTATTCAAAAACACCTCCCCCACACTTCCACAATATCCTGCCCTGACCTTGCTACAACCCACTATAACAATACTCTCTCCTCGGCACCGGACACTTTTGCTCCTCCCCAAATACGCAAAACCCCACGCCGTCAGCTCCAACCCTGGCACTCTAACCAAACACGCTACCTGCAAAAATGCTCTCGTGCTGCTGAACGTGCCTGGAGGAAATCCCGCTCTGAATCAGATTTCCTTCACTATAAGTTCATTCTTTATTCTTATTCCTCTGCCCTTCACTTAGCCAAGCAAACCTACTTCTCTTCTCTTATATCTACTCACTCCACAAACCCTAAACGTCTCTTCTCCATTTTCAACTCTCTCCTTTACCCACCTTCACCACCCCCTTCATCTGCCTTTAGTGCTCAAGACCTGGCAGACTACTTTTTCAACAAAACAATTACCATCCGAAGTAATATCCCAACACAAGTCTGCAACCTTCCATCTCCGCCCCTGGCAACCCCCTCCACCACTCTCAGCACCTTCCCCCCTACCTCTGAGAATGAAGTGAGTTCCCTATTGTCTTCCTCACACCTCACTACCTGCCCACTTGACCCTATCCCTTCACATCTAATACCGTCTCTGTCTTCTACCCTCACTCCAGCTCTTACTCACATATTTAACCTATCCCTTACTACCGGTTCATTCCCATCTTCCTTCAAACATGCAAAGGTCACCCCCATCCTCAAAAAACCCTCCCTCGACCCCAATTCTCCTGCAAACTACCGCCCCATATCACTGCTTCCGCTAGCTTCAAAAGTCCTGGAAAAACTAGTCTTCGATCGCTTAACCCACTTCTTGTCCTCCAACTCATTGCTTGACCCCTTACAATCTGGCTTCCGTTCCCAACACTCAACTGAGACTGCCCTCACCAAAGTTACTAATGATCTTCTTTCTGCTAAAAAAAATGGCCACTACTCAATACTTATCTTACTTGATCTGTCTGCTGCCTTTGACACAGTTGACCATCCCCTTCTCCTATGGACTCTCAGCTCCTTTGGGCTCTCTGACACTGCCCTTTCCTGGATCCACTCTTATCTCTCTAATAGGTCCTTTTCTGTCTCCTTTGCTGGTGGCGACTCCTCTCCATTGCCTCTGTCTGTTGGAGTACCTCAAGGCTCTGTTCTGGGTCCCCTACTCTTCTCTATTTATACATCCTCACTGGGAAAACTTATCAGTAGCTATGGCTTCAACTACCACCTCTATGCTGATGATACCCAGATCTACCTATCCGCCCCTTAACTCTCTCCTTCTATCCTTGCTCAAATCGGTGTCTGCTTATCTGGCATTTCTTCTTGGATGGCCTCTCACCACCTAAAAATCAATATGTCCAAGACCGAGCTCCTTCTAATCCCCCCCTCTAATTCTACCCCGGTTCCTAACTTTTCAATCACTGTTGGTGATACCACTATCTCCCCATCACCCCAAGTCCGTGTCCTAGGAGTTACACTTGACTCCAATCTGTCCTTCATTCCCCACATCCAATTGCTCTCTTCCTCCTGTCGCAACCATCTACGCAATATCTCCAAAATCCGTCCATTTCTGAGTGCTGAAACTACTAAACAGCTAATCCACTCCCTGGTAATCTCCCGACTTGACTACTGTAATAACCTACTAACTGGCCTCCCTCTCTCCCACCTTTCCCCTCTTCAATCCATCCTAAATGCCTCTGCTAGGCTAATCCACCTCTCCCGACGCTCTGTATCTGCTGCACCTCTCTGCGAGTCCCTTCACTGGCTACCCATCCACAGCAGAATTAAATTCAAAATTCTCATCCTGACCTACAAAGCCCTTACCAACATAGCCCCCCCCTACCTGTCCTCACTCATCAAGAAATATACTCCAGCCCGCCCCCTAAGATCCAACAATGACCTGCTCCTTGCATCTTCTACCATCACCTCCTCCCATGCCAGGCTACAGGACTTCTCTCGTGCAGCACCAACCATCTGGAATGGACTTCCCAGAGCTGTTAGACTTTCCCCTAACCTTTCCTCCTTTAAACGCTCCCTAAAGACCTTTCTGTTCATGGAAGCCTATCTCTAAATCAGTAAAAAATTAATTCTACCTGCCTAACTGCTGCCCCATCTAACTCCACACTTATATCATTCTCACCTTTGCAGTCCCCACCTCCTGTTTCTCACCCTCCTACCATCTAGATTGTAAGTTCCCACGGGAACAGGGCCCTCAATTCCCCCTGTATTTGTTTTGTTGAACTTTGGTGTCTTCTATATTGTATTGTACTGTACTTTTATCTTTGTACCCATGGACAGCGCTGCGGAATCTGTTGGCGCTTTATAAATAAAGAATAATAATAATAATAATAAATCTGGTTTTTGATGGATTGAAAATTTGTATTTAATTCAAAACTCTTTGTTTTATATGTTAAATATCAACTTTTATCTGCTGTGCAGGTATATGTGAATTATATTTTTTATCTCCTATTATTCCACATTGCCTGATTTTAAATTTCAATAACAATGTAATGTCACATTTATAATATCTTTGAAAAAAATGTAACTATCTCAGCTTGATTTAGCAATTTCATTTCATGGCCAACCATGCAGAGATCAGCAGGAGGAGTAACTATTTTCATACTCCTTAGTTTATTTTTTCAGATACTAGGATTAAAATAATCTTTGGTAGGTAGTGAAATATAGCCATAGTATCATTGTGCCCAAATGATTCATTTATGTAGCTACTTAAGACCCATTGTCCAAAGTACTGTGGTTTATATTTGAGGTTTTTTAGATGTGTTTCTTTAATCATTCTTTGCAAACTGGGTCATGATTTATATTATCATTCTTCTGGACTATTTAATTAATCTTCTTATATTTTAACTTTTTTTTTTATGAATTGTTCATTGAGATTAAATTCTATTAAGACATATATTTTAATATTTATAGTATAGGGATATTTAATCCTGCATACTCCATATTTCAGAAGCCTTATGATGCTACAGTTTACATAATGTTTGCTTTATGATTCTAGTAGATAATTTATATCTGTCCCTTATTGTTCACAGCAGAGAAAAGGTTTTTCAAAGGGTATGATACTGGTCTGCTAAACAAAACAAATTGTGCTGATAAAATAATTAATGAAATTTTTTTACAAGACATTTATTTGTATTAGAGAAATAGATTAGTTTAGTACACAACTCCTTAACTAGGACACCCACAGAGATCTTAACATTAGGAAGTGACACATCAGCATGATGTTTTATATATTTGTGCAATGTTTGTTGGAAATTGATAAAAGGTTGAATACCAGACCCTGCTAAAAGGTATCAAGGTTGTAATCTCAATAGAAAGAGTAACCCTTACAGAAATATTTATTAGAAAAGCATTTGTGTCCGGCAATAAATAGCTGGTTGTTATTATGCACGTTTATTCCATTTTACTACTTTTTGGTAGTATATTTTTACTATTTGACTATGTTTATACACATTGCTGATACACACAATTATAGGCATTATATTGCATGTATTTCAAATATTTGATCTGGGGTGAAATGAAAACCATTATCTGATTTTTGTATACACTGTTGAAGATCGCCATGACAACCATTTTGGTGCCATTTTCTGTGCACTGGGGGTGGGGTTATGAGTATTTAAACATGATTGTTTCTTTAGTTTATTTGTCTGAGGAAGGGGAGTGTGTCCACGAAACGTCACTAGGATTAAACCACTTTTTTTGAAAGACCTCTGAGTGCTTCCTTAATTTGATATATATATATATATATATATATATATATATATATATCTCAAGAATTGTACGGAGGGGACGCATCTGCTTACGAGCTACTATAAGAATGAAAATGATATAAACAGAACATACGTATCTGTAGTATCTAGAACAAGAGGTGGTGCAGACCCATTAATTAATTTGTCATGAGGTTGAAAGAAAGAAAACATCCAGGAATGTAATCCAGGATAAAAAGATAGGGAATTCAGCACTCTTTTAAAAAGAATGTATCAGCTCTCAAATACAATATATCCAATATCTCCGTAGATGGAACCAAACGCACATCACATGGCATTGGCTTAGCCGACCGGATCATGTGATGTGCATTTGTACGGTGTGCTCTGGTTCCTTCTACGGAGATATGGTGTAAAAGACGCCAGACAAGGACTTCAGGGCTAACTTACTCATAACTCAGACAAGCATGAATCGGCACTATGAATAACGGATATCTGACACGAAGTTAAGGTCGTATTGTTCTTACCTGTTGCTCTATAAAGAACTTTGTTTGCCAGCTATCATACTGAGCATTTCTTTATATGACTCTCCCTGTCGAGGGGGCTGCACAACTCTACTATGGTTAACAATCATTACAACAGATGCACGTGTCTATATGCTTGAGAAGCTGCTCTTTCTATATGCTTTGCATCTGCTTGGCTCTTGGATACTAACTGCTACATCTTGAACATCTTGTTTGCTCATTAACCATTTTGACACACGACCTTAAATAGCTATTCATACAGACTTCTGATGATTTTCCTGTAATGTGCCTTATATGCATGCTTTGTCCTTTATCGCTGATTTGTAAATATTTAGGGGGCACGTTCACTGAGGCTACTTAGATCCCATTTTTTCCTCCTGCCCTGCTTGATACCTCTGTCTGGAGGTGCTGTGTGCAGCTGGGTGTAGTAAGTATGAGTGGCGATTCCCCTCTATATACGCTATCATATGTACTTTATGTTTATATTCTCAGTATTCATTGTCCTATTTACCTGCCCATGTAATTGGAGATTGCTATTCACTTCTTAGATCCCATATGTTTCCTGCCCAGTAATGACCTCCATATACTGAGAGAACACCTCAGGGGGTGCTGTGGGCAGCAGGGTATAGAAGGTTTAGCTTTACTTCAATCTAAAATGTATATGACTGTTAGCAGGTAATACTCTGGTATTCACTTTTTTGTGTATATACTGCCCTTGATACCTTTATCTGCGTCTGAATGCTCACATAGTGAGAGAGACCACATTTTCACGATCAGAGTAGTAATTGGATATATTGTATTTGACAGCTAATAAATTCTTTTTAAAAGAGTGCTGAATTCCCTGTCTTTTTATCCTGGATTACATTCCTGGATGTTTTCTTTCTTTCTACCTCATGACATATATATATATATTCACATATACGCATACATATATATATTGTATAAAAAAATATATGTAAAATAAAGAAAAAAGCACCAGCGCTAGAACTTAAGTGATGGTATTTGTATGTGCCTATCAGTAGATGTATCTGAGTTCAGTACAGTTCGGTATTTATATGGAATGGATATATAGAGGTGTGTGTTCAGACCTAAAATTAAACCGTAAATGATTCGGTATATTGTACACCCAATATCACAAATATAACAGGTATAACAAAAAAATTGTAACAAAATAGATAGAGTACTGCCCAAATATTGACACAGAGTACCCCTGTCTCTGTAGAAGATGTGGTAGAAAGAGAGTTCAATAATGGTGAATAGGCATTTAGCTAAAACAATTTCTTTCTGAAATATGAATATATTCCTTTTCAATAATTTGTAGATGTTATTTTGAATAATGGTCTTATGCAGATGAAATATTGTTCTTTCTCCCAAACTTTTCAATGCAATAACGTGAAGTAAGTATTTCCCCAATCATATGAAGTAAGGTATTCGCTCTTTCGTGGGTAAAGTTGGTGATTTCTCTGTGCTTTTATAGGAAGACCTCCTAGTATCCTGATCCGTTTGTAGATTCCTTTCTTAGGGTGTTGCTAGGTAATTCAATGGAAATCCTGGACTCTCTTGTTTCCTCTCAGATGGTGGTGAGAAGCCTTGTTTCCTCTCAGATGGTGGTGAGAAGCCTTGTTTCCTCTCAGATGGTGGTGAGAAGCCTTGTTTCCTCTCAGATGGTGGTAAGAGGCCTTGTTTCCTCTCAGATGGTGGTGAGAAGCCTTGTTTCCTCTCAGATGGTGGTGAGAAGCTTTGTTTCCTCTCAGATGGTGATGAGAAGCCTTGTTTCCTCTCAGATGGTGGTGAGAAGCTTTGTTTCCTCTCAGATGGTGGTGAGAAGCTTTGTTTCCTCTCAGATGGTGGTGAGAAGCCTTGTCCCCTCTGATAAATTAATTTCTTTCATGCTGGTGAAAAGTCTGAAGAAACAGCAGTATTCCTGGCCTCAGGAGATATAGCACTAGTAGAAGGTAAATTCTGAACTGACCTATCTTACGCTTACTTGAAGGTGTGAGAGCTGCCAACACTACAGAAACTGCAGATTTGATGAGATTTTTCACACCCGGATCCAAATCTGTAGAGCTCCCCTGCAATACAAAAATAATCTCATCCAGAATGTTCTTTTCTTAAAAACACTTTCCTTGAAGATACCAGGTCAGCCCCTTTACATCTCACGTCTTTGCCCAGAAAACTGATTCTACTTCATGTGCTATCAGGAAAGCGAAAGTGAGAAAAATACAGCACTTGAATCTCCCACCAATGAGATTATTTTTGTATTGCAGGGGAGCTCTACAGATTTTGCTCCGGGTGTGAAAAATCTCCTCAAATCTGCAGTTTCCGTAGTGTTGGCAGCTCTCACACCTTCAAGTAAGCGTAAAATAGGAAAAAAAGTAGAAAAAAAAACTAAGACCCAAGATCATGCAAACACCATTGCATTTTCGCATTCCCCATATTCGCATTAGCAAACGTAAAATATTTACAGAAAATACATAGTTAAAATCTTTATTAAATATGAATATTGCATAAATATGTTTTATCATGTTTTCATCTACTAAATGGCAAAGGGCTCTAATGCAGAATATTTTGATGTAGATTGTTCTATATGATATATATAGTACAAATATTTGTACCAGCGGCGTCTGGATGAGTTATACCCAAAAAAGTTTGCAAATTATATAATGTAAAGGTATAGGATGGGGTACCAGTCAGATCAATATGACATCCTAAAAAATTCTTTCCTTCACGGTTAGAAATATGGATAAACACTTAGTATAACATAATAAAGTTCACAAAATTCACAGGTGTTCTTAGTCCCAAAGGTCAAGTAGATTATGTAGAGTTAATAAATAAAAGTTCTCTGTCTAATCCTTATGTTGTAAATAAATGCCCACTTACTAGATGAAACCTCAATCCTATGAGGTAAGTGGGAAGCGTCTTTAGTAGATACAGTTGTCCCCCAGCAATCTGGAAACACTGCTTCTCTGCCTCTTTGGTGTGGTTAGAAACACTGCTTTCCTGCTTCCCTAGTATGGTAGAGATTCCTTTCTCCCTCCTTCTAGTTGGCTTGGATATTCACTCAGCTCCCAGTAATCCGTGATGTGGAATACATAGATAAGGGAACACAAATATGGAAAAGATAGTGCAACATTGTTGTACAAGTTTAAAACATATATTTATTTCATATGTAAAAAATGCTCAGATTCTTCCACCTCAATCCAGTATGAGGTATCAGTTAGGCATAGTAGTGCAATATAACAGGTGCAAAATTCCAAAAAATGAGTAATCAGAAATGCAGGAAAAACGGCATACAAGCAGTTAATGAGATACAGTTCAGTATATCTTTGTTCAAATCTCTCCTTACGCATTTCAAAGGTTTCAAATAATGGGTTACCTTCTTCATCAGAGGAAAATTTTTGAGTGTGATTGCTGGTGATTCATTAGGGACTTTAAATAGGGTTTACCTGAGTGATTACGATTTTCCAGAGCTCTGATTGGCTCTTTGTGGTCATATGATTTAAGAGGTGTGTGGGCTAATCTGCCAATCACTGGCCTGATAGATCGTATTTCTTTTGTTTTAACTTTCAGGATGTGTTTGAGTAAAGGAACCAAAAAAGTGAAACTATCTGTTCATAGTTTCTCTAAAGTGTATTTTTAATCTACTTCGTTGGTTTAGTTGTCTGTAATTTAAGGAAGTGGTTAAAAGCGCAAATGAGGAGTTTTAGCGCATGCGTGATACTGTCAATTCAATGTATTAGTAAATGCGGCGGGGGTGTGTTCGGATGAGCCAATCAAATTAGAGAATCGGAAAAAGATTGCGTGAAACATCCCCGATCGCTGAGCATTTTTGCTCCTTAGATGGCGTATATGAAGTGATTTTTTGGGGCTATTTAAGGACGTGCTGCTAGACACCAATCTGTAAAACAATTATATATGATGGTAATATGTATGCCCAAACATGTGACTAGTTATAGCGCATGCGTGTATTCAGCTATCTGCCTTTGACAGAAGAATTGGGGCTTACGTGAATGCTCCATTGTATAAGCATTATATTTGTAATGTTTTCAATGTTTTCAAACACTGGGCTAGGTGAATTGGTTGATATGATATATCAACCAATAATGGAGTGCCGGTTTTTCAATAAATGAACTTTAATAGGAGTAGTGTAATTTTCGGTAAGGAATGATTTGAACTACCTTTATATTACAACTCATTCCAGTTAGTAGATACATTGCTACGTCCTTTTAGTTGATTAGGGCATTGTATATACATTAAAAAAAAAAAATTAAAACATTATATGTTTTGAAAGGGATTCTAAACATAGTTTAAACTATGAGATATAAAATATTACATATTAGAACAGTTCTTATATAAAAGGAACAAACATAATAAATATATTTAAAATTCCACTGATTATAAAACGTATTTAAGGCAAAATGTATTATAAAAATCCACTTTCTTTTTAAAGACCAAGTCCGCCCCCCAGAAAGGGTGGTTTACAGTCTAGTTGGATATATCACATGGTTATTAGAGATAGGGAATTTAGTAAGTAATTTCATTAAAGATCTGTAAAATTGTCTACAGTGTTCTTACAAAATGAGAAACAAATGATATTATGCAGGTGTCTATATCCTAGTATGTATATAGATGACCAAAGTACATTCCCTTAGAGTATTTTTATATATATCGAGGGTAGTAGGTAGAAACACATATATATATATATACAGATGTATTAGAATGTATATACTATTCCTTATTTGTTCTATTTTTCCACTAAAAAGGCTGCCAAATCAATATCTTTGTTCAAGCCAAAAGGTGTTTGTGAATGTAGGGTATGTATCCAGAAGGTTCCCCTTCGTCTAAGATGTAGTTCTCTATCCCCACGTCTCTCATTCATCGGTATACATTCTAAAATAGTGGCTCTTAAACCTTCTGAATCTTTATCGTGATAATTTCTATAATGGAGTGACAGATTGTGAGATTTTTCTCCTGCTTTTATATTCGTTAGATGTTCTGCTACCCTTTTCTTAAAGGGTCGTGTAGTGCGTCCTATGTATTGAAGACCGCATGTGCATTCGATCAAGTAGACAACATGATCCGTTTTGCAATTGCAAGCGGCATTGATTTTACATAATTTACCATTGCTACTAGATCTAACTTCTTTGGTGGATTTTTGTCCGCTATAGTGATGCTCACATGCAACACAATTTAGGCGGTTGCATTTAAAGAAGCCTATAGACAATTTACCCAGCCAATTTTGTTTTTTTGGCTGTTTCAATTTGCTTGGTGCAAGAGTATTTTTCAAATTTTTATTTTTGCGAAAAATCAATTTAGGTTCTTTAGGAATAATTGATTTTAAAAGGACATCTTTTTCTAATAGATGCCAATGTTTCCTCAGAATCATTTTAATTTCTTTAGAACCTTCATTGTATATTGTAATAAAATTAGCTGTGTCCTGTTGCATATTTCCTTTCTCTTGTTTTTTCTTCTGTTTCTTTTGTAGAAGTGAATTTCTATCAATGCATTTTACTTTCTTGTAGGCTTTGTTTAGTTCTGTTTCCTTGTAGCCTCTTTCTATAAACCTCTTCTTCAATAAGACTGCTTCTTGTTCGAAGTGTTCCATTTTGGAGCAGTTGCGTCTAAGGCGTTGATATTGGCCGTATGGGATGTTTTTTATCCATTCCTGGTTATGGTCACTGGAGGCTAGTAGGTATTTATTGCTGTCAGTTGGTTTTTTGTGGAGTTTGGTATGAATCGAACCTTCTTCATGGAACAATATATCGAGAAAATCAATATCTACTTCGTTCCTTTTCTCTGTGAAAGTAAGGTTGAAGTCATTTACATTTAAGGTTTTTACAAAATCACTCAGAATATTGTCAGGGCCTTCCCAGATCATGATAATATCATCAATGTATCTTGCCCATTTAATAATGTGCTTACTAAATGGATTATTGGACCATATATGGCATTCCTCCCATAGCCCCATGTAGAGGTTGGCAAAGCTGGGTGCAAAACGAGTTCCCATTGCTGTGCCTTGGAGCTGTAGGAAATATTCCTTTTCGAATAGAAAGAAGTTTTTCTCCAGAACAAATTTTATTGAGTTTAAGAGAAACTTGCATGTTTCTTTTGGGAGATCAGTCAGGGTTTTCAGCCAGAAACAGCTTCTATTCCTTTCTCGTGTGGTATGTTTGTATATAAAGCGCTTACGTCCAGGGTTACCCAAATGAAATTCTCTTTCCAGACCACTTCTGTCATTTTTCCGATTGTGTCAGGGGTATCCCTCAAAAAAGATTTTAGTCTTGGTACTAGCGGTTGGAGAAAGTTGTCTATGTATTCCAATAGTTTTGAGGTTAGAGAATTTATGCCTGAGATGATTGGTCTTCCTGGGGGTATCTTCATATTTTTATGCACCTTTGGAAGGTGATAGAAAATCGCTGTTGTAGGGTTATCGTTTTTCAGATAGGCTAATTCATCTTCATTCAGGACTTTCTCTTCCTTGGCATTGTCCAATAGGTGGCGATATTCATTTAGGAAGATGTTGGTGGGATCTCCTGGAAGTTTCCTGTAGTTTATTTCGTCCTTTAGGAGGTTGTATGCTTCTTTTATATAGTCCACTCTGTCTTGAATTACGATACCCCCTCCTTTATCCGCCTCTCTTATGATTAGATTGCTGTCTTCTAAGTTCTTTATGAAGGTTTTTTCTTTCCTCGAGAGGTTGTCTTTTTTGATTTTATACCCCTCGCAGAGTTGGTTAAAATCTGCTTGTACCAGGTTTGAAAAAAACGCAATCAGGTTTCCATTTGAGTGGACTGGGTAGAAAGTAGAGTGGGGTTTTAGTGCGGTGTGTCTTTTTAGTGGAACTTTTTCAGCAGGAGTTGCACTTTAATTTTCCAGATCTTCTAAAATATTTAGAAGATCAGACTCAGTTTCTGTCAAAATATTCTGCCCTGCTCCCTCGTCTTTAATGGACAATTTGTTAAAGTGTCTCTTCAGAGTTAGCTTCCGGGTGAATTTGTGAAGATCAATGAATAGTTGGAAAGAATTTGGTCCCTTTGTGGGGGCAAAAGATAAGCCTTTCTGTAGTATAGTTCTTTCTTCTTTTGTTAGGATTCTTGTGGAAAGGTTGAAAACTTTTGCCTTCACATCTTCGTTTCCCACATTGGTGTTGGTTTCTGTTTTTTTCTTTCCATGTCTTCTCCCTCCTCTGCATCCTCTGTGTTTTGTCTTTTTTGGCCTCTTTGTCTCCATTGTGGCTCTAGCCTCATGGGATGTTCCTGTTGATGTATTCCCACTTCTCTCAGTCCTGGTGGTTCCTGGAGAATGACTTTCGGATCCATGGGGTGATATTCCCTCTGTCCGTACCCTAAAAAATGCTGTTTGGAGTTGGTGTCAAATTGGACAGAGTTTCTTCTATAGTTACCATCTTTCCTTTGGTTGTTCTTATTATTGGTGTAGGGCGATTGGTTCCTTCTATTCCAATTCCAATGGCCATTGTGTTGATACTGGATTTTATGGTTTTGCCCAGATGTATCCTCCCTATCTGGGATGTTGTTTCTATTTCTATTTTGTCTCCCATCGTTTCTTTCGTCTCTGTAGTAGTCATAAGATCTATTATTATGTATATCTTTATAGTTATAGTTTCTTTCCCAACCTCTTCCTCGTTCGAAGGTGGGATCTTCCCATTGTTGTTTATTATTCTCTCTCCTTCTGGGAATATTTTTCTTTCCATATTGTTGGTTACCTTCTTTACCTCTTATTGTATTTTGTGATATCCTTGATGGACCTGTTTCCCTTTCTTTGTTTCTCCTACTATTGTTGGCCAATTGTCTGTACGAATCTACTATTGAAAATTCAGGTGAATTCAGATATTTCCAATTTTCATCTTCCAGATCCTTGTCTGGGTTAGGTGTTTTTGCTTCGTCCATCCAAGTATTTTCAGTTAGAGCTTTCTCTTTATCCTCCTTGTCCATGTGATAATCTCTTAGAAATTTGTCTAGTTTCTTTTTCTCCAGTAGCATGTCAAATCTTTGTAGTTTGCTTTTATTTTCTTTATCCAGCTCCTGGTAATATACATCCCCTTTAAAATTGTTTAGTTTTTCTCGTATGTCCTTAATTTCTTCTCCTAGGCTAGAGACTTTTTTCTCTCTGTATCGAATTAGTATGTTAATAAATTTTTTTGAGCACTCCTCCATAGCTGAATCCCACTCTGTTAGGAGTTCCACTTCCGTGTTCTCCATCATGGGAGTTTTCTCTAGACGTAGCCCTTTTGGAATGATGTTGTATTTTAAATATCTTTCCAAATTGTTGCCATCGTGCCAGCTAGATAATTGTTTTCTGCTTAATTTTTCCATTTTGGAAAATAGTTCTTTAGGATTGGTGATTCTTAAATTTTCCATTACTCTAGGTTCTACTTCGTATATGGAAAGTTTCCTTTGTCTGGTCTCAGGATTGAAATAATCGCCATATTCATAAGAGATCATTTTTAGTTGTTTAGTACTAATGCACCAAGCAAGCCGAAAATAGGGGGTATCACGCATGCGCTAAAACTCCTCATTTGGGCTTTTAACCACTTCCTTAAATTACAGACAACTAAACCAACGAAGTAGATTAAAAATACACTTTAGAGAAACTATGAACGGATAGTTTCACTTTTTTGGTTCCTTTACTCAAACACATCCTGAAAGTTAAAACAAAAGAAATACGATCTATCAGGCCAGTGATTGGCAGATTAGCCCACACACCTCTTAAATCATATGACCACAAAGAGCCAATCAGAGCTCTGGAAAATCGTAATCACTCAGGTAAACCCTATTTAAAGTCCCTAATGAATCACCAGCAATCACACTCAAAAATTTTCCTCTGATGAAGAAGGTAACCCATTATTTGAAACCTTTGAAACGCGTAAGGAGAGATTTGATCAAAGATATTCTGAACTGTATCTCATTAACTGCTTGTATGCCGTTTTTCCTGCATTTCTGATTACTCATTTTTTGGAATTTTGCACCTGTTATATTGCACTACTATGCCTAACTGATACCTCATACTGGATTGAGGTGGAAGAATGTGAGCATTTTTTACATATGAAATAAATATATGTTTTAAACTTGTACAACAGTGTTGCACTATCTTTTCCATATTTGTGTTCCCTTATCTATGTATTCCACATCACAGATTACTGGGAGCTGAGTGAATATCCAAGCCAACTAGAAGGAGGGAGAAAGGAATCTCTACCATACTAGGGAAGCAGGAAAGCAGTGTTTCTAACCACACCAAAGAGGCAGAGAAGCAGTGTTTCCAGATTGCTGGGGGACAACTGTATCTACTAAAGACGCTTCCCACTTACCTCATAGGATTGAGATTTCATCTAGTAAGTGGGCATTTATTTACAACATAAGGATTAGACAGAGAACTTTTATTTATTAACTCTACATAATCTACTTGACCTTTGGGACTAAGAACACCTGTGAATTTTGTGAACTTTATTATGTTATACTAAGTGTTTATCCATATTTCTAACCGTGAAGGAAATAATTTTTTAGGATGTCATATTGATCTGACTGGTACCCCATCCTGTACCTTTACATTATATAATTTGCAAACTTTTTTGGGTATAACTCATCCAGACGCCGCTGGTACAAATATTTGTACTATATATATCATATAGAACAATCTACATCAAAATATTCTGATTTTTGCACTATACTTACTACTCTGACACCATTATTATTAATATATTGGTTATTATTCTTATGAACAGTGCGCCTTAATACCGCTCTTCCCACCAATAGTTCTCTCTATAAATTGAAATAGGACAGTGCGGGGTGGGGACCCTGCAATTGCCCTCATTTCAGGTATAAGGGCAGCAAGTTCATTCATTCACGTTACAAATAAAACACTTCTCGGGGGGGACACCTAGCGCCGAATCATCTCTTTTTCTCTCCTAACACAACATATATATATATATATATATATATATATATATACAGGGAGTGCAGAATTATTAGACAAGTTGTATTTTTGAGGATTAATTTTATTATTGAACAACAACCATGTTCTCAATGAACCCAAAAAACTCATTAATATCAAAGCTGAATAGTTTTGGAAGTAGTTTTTAGTTTGTTTTTAGTTATAGCTATTTTAGGGGGATATCTGTAAGTGCAGGTGACTATTACTGTGCATAATTATTAGGCAACTTAACAAAAAACAAATATATACCCATTTCAATTATTTATTTTTACCAGTGAAACCAATATAACATCTCAACATTCACAAATATACATTTCTGACATTCAAAAACAAACAAAAACAAATCAGTGACCAATATAGCCACCATTCTTTGCAAGGACACTCAAAAGCCTGCCATCCATGGATTCTGTCAGTGTTTTGATCTGTTCACCATCAACATTGCGTGCAGCAGCAACCACAGCCTCCCAGACACTGTTCAGAGAGGTGTACTGTTTTCCTCCTTGTAAATCTCACATTTGATGATGGACCACGGGTTCTCAATGGGGTTCAGATCAGGTGAACAAGGAGGCCATGTCATTAGATTTTCTTCTTTTATACCCTTTCTTGCCAGCCACGCTGTGGAGTACTTGGACGCGTGTGATGGAGCATTGTCCTGCATGAAAATCATGTTTTTCTTGAAGGATGCAGACTTCTTCCTGTACCACTGCTTGAAGAAGGTGTCTTCCAGAAACTGGCAGTAGGACTGGGAGTTGAGCTTGACTCCATCCTCAACCCGAAAAGGCCCCACAAGCTCATCTTTGATGATACCAGCCCAAACCAGTAATCCACCTCCACCTTGCTGGCGTCTGAGTTGGACTGGAGCTCTCTGTCCTTTACCAATCCAGCCACGGGCCCATCCATCTGGCCCATCAAGACTCACTCTCATTTTATCAGTCCATAAAACCTTAGAAAAATCAGTCTTGAGATATTTCTTGGCCCAGTCTTGACTTTTCAGCTTGTGTGTCTTGTTCAGTGGTGGTCGTCTTTCAGCCTTTCTTACCTTGGCTATGTCTCTGAGTATTGCACACCTTGTGCTTTTGGGCACTCCAGTGATGTTGCAGCTCTGAAATATGGCCAAACTGGTGGCAAGTGGCATCTTGGCAGCTGCACGCTTGACTTTTCTCAGTTCATGGGCAGTTATTTTGCGCCTTGGTTTTTCCACACGCTTCTTGCGACCCTGTTGACTATTTTGAATGAAACGCTTGATTGTTCGATGATCACGCTTCAGAAGCTTTGCAATTTTAAGAGTGCTGCATCCCTCTGCAAGATATCTCACTATTTTTGACTTTTCTGAGCCTGTCAAGTCCTTCTTTTGACCCATTTTGCCAAAGGAAAGGAAGTTGCCTAATAATTATGCACACCTGATATAGGGTGTTGATGTCATTAGACCACACCCCTTCTCATTACAGAGATGCACATCACCTAATATGCTTAATTGGTAGTAGGCTTTCGAGCCTATACAGCTTGGAGTAAGACAACATGCATAAAGAGGATGATGTGGTCAAAATACTAATTTGCCTAATAATTCTGCACTCCCTGTATATATATATGTGTGTGTACATATATATTTATGTGTTTCTATTTGTATATATGTCTGTCAATACATATACAGTATACACATATAAATACATTAACATATATGTACACATAAATAGACATTTTATATATATACAGGTGGCCCTCGTTTTACAACGGTTCAATTTACACCGTTTCAGAATAACAACCTTTTTTCCAGTCATGTGACTGCTATTGAAAAGCATTGAGAAGCAGTGCATTTATTAAAATAGCCAGTAGGTGGAGATGTCCGCACTTGTGTTGCAGCAAAGCCAAGCAAGCTGAAATGAATCAGTTTAACCAGACCTGAGCTATCGAGCAGATTTCAAAGGAACAAGATCTTCCTGTCTATAAATCAGTCCAGATTGGAATGCATAGAAAGAACTGTTTGCAGAAAAATGCAAGTGAAGTCTGTGTTGTGTGATTATTTTATTAGGTTTATAATGCTGTTTAGCAAATGTTTTTGTTCATTTAACTTAGTTTAATTATATATTCTGTGTTGTGTGATTATTTTATTAGGTTTATAATGCTGTTTAGCATTTAAAGTCTTCATTTCAAAGCTTTAAAAATAATGTATTAGGTGTTACTTATGACAATTTTGAGAGGGGCCTGGAACCTAACTCCCGCACTTCACATTGACTTACATTATAAACTGGGTTTCAATTTACAACGGTTTTGATTTACAACCATTCCTCCTGGAACCTAACCCCGGCGTAAACTGAGGGCTACCTGTATATATATATATATATATATATATATATATATATATATATATATATATATATATATATATATATATAGATAGATATATACATATATACATACAAATACATCTTTAGCAATCTATGTGCATGTATCTCTATGTTAATGTACTTTGGCAGCTTTTTGTTTATAACATCTAAGATATCATATCTTTGAGCCCTTCTAACTTTTTTTGTGCAATCATTTTTATTAGATAGTGCTAATATGAGTGTAAGTGTATTTTGTAATGTATTTTTGAAGTGTTTTGTGCAACTTTTCTGTTTCGGAAAACAGTTAACCACAGACCTGAGATCGCAATAAGGATTGAAGCAAGACTGATGATTGCTCTAGCTAAATCGCAATTTCGTTCAACTTGTAAAAGCAGCGCCTGACTTGTAATCTAGCCCATTGCATTTGGTGATTAATTTAACCTCCTGTGAGGTATGGGAACTATTTCAATATCACATCAAGACCTCAACATATACAAATGGAGTCTTTATTTTTTAATGCTTCACTCTAAGGGCCCAATTATCTAAAGCTCTCTGTGCTGGTGAGATTATTAAAGAATGCTCACCAGTACTTATATTTCCCAGGTGGAATGATCTAAAGCCACTTTTTACCCTGAAAACAGGGTGTCTCGCTATGGGGCGTATGGAAAGTGCAGAATAAAATTTGTATTTTAAACATCATACAAACAAATAATTTAACCATTCACACAAAAATAAGCAGGGAAAAAAGGTGCATCAAAAATTGTGACAAAATTCTTCACCAAAAATCTTACAGTGGATGTGGAAAAATCACTTTGCACTTAAAAGTACAAAATATAGTGTAATTGTTGTTTTTCATAAAATGGCCTGAATTAGCGCGTTCCATGGGTGTATATGAAATTGTTTCTTTAATCCCAGCATAGTTCTGTAAAGATTTTCCCACTACAGATCTCAGTTTTTTCTTGTAAATGAAAATGTAGCTAGCGTTTCTCAAAACACTCAAAATACTTATAACCCTAACAGAAAAACACATGCACATGAAAACGTAGGTGATTGTAAGATGCTATACACAGAAAGCAGCATAATGTGATTTATATTGGCTGCAGGATTTAATTTTTAAAGTGCGTTCTATGGAGCGCTGTGTTCCTATCCAGTGAGTTTCATTACGTTCAATAAGAGCCATCTTGCCACTTGCAGGGAATGTCTCTTTTTTACAATCATTCCACCAGGGCAGCCCCTGCGAGGGTCGTGAGAAAAAACACGCTTGATCCCGCAAAGATTAGATCATCGAGCCCTAAGTCCCACTTGCACGTCCTTATTTTGTTTATTGAAGCACCTTGTCCATTTTGGTGTGATCTTAAAACAAGATGACGACTATGGGTTTCTATGGAAAGTGCGTATGAGACCGATTTATCAAGCTCCGCGTGGAGCTTGATGCCCCTTGTTGTCTAAAGACCACTGCTCCATAACTTGTCCGCTTGCTCTGAGGCCGCGGACAGAAATCAATACAATCAAATACGAAGGGGTTGATTGACACACCCTGCTAGCGTCTATTTGGCCACTAATCTGCAGGGGGTGGCATTGCACCAGCAGTTCGCAATGCAGGTGCAATACTTAATACTTGTGAAAGTTTAAAAGTGACCATATATCAATAGCCAAAAGGTGCCCAGTATGCCCATAATGCCATTCAGATGGTTTAGTAGTGGTGCAGATGGAAACAAATTCTAATATGTTCCTATAGAACTCACTATTACTTGATTCTGTTTAAAAACCCGGTTATGAGGAAGCAAGTACTGTTAGTGACAACCAGGACAGTGTGAGTGTGACTTAAAATCAAACTTTAACTTTAAGAGATCACTCCACTCCATTTGTAGATGTTGGTGTCCTGAAGTGACTTTTCCTACAGATCCCTTAGCTATAGAGGATATCTCATATACATATTAAATGAAGCTATACATATGTATGTGCCCTGTCCACTGTAGACGCCTATAGAATAGTGATGAATAGAGCTTTATTGAATCAATACTATGGCCTATAGTTATCAAGCCGTCAACCGCAAATACGCTGGAATTCTGCAGCGTATTTGTGGCGAGGCTGATTCGCCTTAGTTATCAAAGGCTAGAGACTGGCAAAAGTAGAATATAGTGACGTAAGCTACGATCCACCCGTCTCAGTCCGACACAGATCGATACTTACGTCACTACAGATGTTCCGCACACAAGTTCGGCACAATCTGACTATTTTTGCTAGTTATCAAAGAACTAGCAGGTACGCTCAGCACTTTTCCGGCCCAGCGTACCTGGTTTTCAATCCGCCACCCTGGAGGCGGCGGATCCCATAGGAATCAATGGGAGTCTGACAGCAGCGAGAGCTCATGTTCGCTGCTGCCCGATATCCCATTGATTCCTATGGAAACGTCTGCACCTAACACCCTAACATGTACCCCAAGTCTAAACACCCCTAATCTGTCCCCCCTACACCGGCACTGCCTACAATATACTTATTAACCTCTAAACCGCCGCTCCCGGACCCCGCCGCAACTAAATAAACTTACTAACCCCTAAACCGCTGCTCCCGGAGCCCCCCGCACCTAAATAAAGTTATTACCCCCTAAACCACCCGCCGCAATTATAATAAATATATTAACTCCTAAACCGCCACTCCCGGACCCCGCTGCCACCTACGTAATACCTATTAACCCTTAATCTGCCACCCCCTATACCACCCCCACCTATATTCAAGTTATTAACCCCTATCCTGCCCCCCCTATACCGCCGCCACCTATCTTAAATTTATGAACCCCTATCCTGCCCCCCTACACCACCGCCACTATATTAAACTTATTAACCCCTAAACCTAAGTCTAACCCTAACCCTCACAGCCCCTAACTTAAATATTATTTAAATAAATCTAAAAAAAATGTATATTATTAACTAAATTATTCCTATTTAAAAATAAATACTTACCTGTAAAATAAACACTCTTGCCTAGATTTAGAGTTCTGCGTTAGCCGTCCAAACCAGCGTTAGGGGGTCCTAACGCTGGTTTTGGCCGGCTGCTGGTATTTAGAGTCTTGTAGGTAAGGGTCTAACGCTCACTTTCCAGCCGCGACTTTTCCATACCGCAGATCCCCTTACGTCAATTGCGTATCCTATCTTTTCAATGGGTTCTTTCTAACGCTGGTATTTAGAGTCTTGGCTGAAGTGAGCGTTAGAACTCTAACAACAAGACTCCAGCCGCAGAAAAAAGTCAGGAGTTAAGAGCTTTCTTGGCTAACGCTGGTTCATAAAGCTCTTAACTACTGTGCTCTAAAGTACACTAACACCCATGAACTACCTATGTACCCCTAAACCAAGGTCCCCCCACATCGCCGCCACTCTATGAAAATGTTTTAACCCCTAATCTGCCGACCGCACACCGCCGCAACCTACATTATCCCAATGTACCCCTAATCTGCTGCCCCTAACATCGCCGACCCCTATATTATATTTATTACCCCCTAATCTGCCCCCCAACTTCGCCGCTACCTACCTACACTTATTAACCCCTAATCTGCCGACCGGACCTCGCCGCCACTATAATAAATGTATTAACCCCTAAACCGCCTCACTCCCGCCTCAAAAACCCTATAATAAATATTATTAACCCCTAATCTGCCCTCCCTAACATCGCCGACACCTAACTTCAAGTATTAACCCCTAATCTGCCGACAGGACCTCGCCGCTACTTTAATAAATTTATTAACCCCTAAAGCTAAGTCTAACCCTAACACTAACACCCCCCTAAGTTAAATATAATTTTTATCTAACGAAATAAATTAACTCTTATTAAATAAATTAATCCTATTTAAAGCTAAATACTTACCTGTAAAATAAATCCTAATATAGCTACAATATAAATAATAATTATATTGTAGCTATTTTAGGATTTATATTTATTTTACAGGCAACTTTGTATTTATTTTAACTAGGTACAATAGCTATTAAATAGTTAATAACTATTTCATAGCTACCTAGTTAAAATAATTACAAAATTACCTGTAAAATAATTCCTAACCTAAGTTACAATTAAACCTTAACACTAAACTCTCAATAAATTAATTAACTAAACTACCTACAATTACCTACAATTAAATCAACTAAACTAAATTTAAAAAAAACCCACTAAATTACAAAAAATAAAAAAAGATTACAAGAATTTACATATCATATACATATTAAATGAAGCTATACATATGTATGTGCCCTGTCCACTGTAGACGCCTATAGAATAGTGATGAATAGAGCTTTATTGAATCAATACTATGGCCTATAGTTATCAAGCCGTCAACCGCAAATACGCTGGAATTCTGCAGCGTATTTGTGGCGAGGCTGATTCGCCTTAGTTATCAAAGGCTAGAGACTGGCAAAAGTAGAATATAGTGACGTAAGCTACGATCCACCCGTCTCAGTCCGACACAGATCGATACTTACGTCACTACAGATGTTCCGCACACAAGTTCGGCACAATCTGACTATTTTTGCTAGTTATCAAAGAACTAGCAGGTACGCTCAGCACTTTTCCGGCCCAGCGTACCTGGTTTTCAATCCGCCACCCTGGAGGCGGCGGATCCCATAGGAATCAATGGGAGTCTGACAGCAGCGAGAGCTCATGTTCGCTGCTGCCCGATATCCCATTGATTCCTATGGAAACGTCTGCACCTAACACCCTAACATGTACCCCGAGTCTAAACACCCCTAATCTGTCCCCCCTACACCGGCACCGCCTACAATATACTTATTAACCTCTAAACCGCCGCTCCCGGACCCCGCCGCAACTAAATAAACTTACTAACCCCTAAACTGCTGCTCCCGGAGCCCCCCGCACCTAAATAAAGTTATTACCCCCTAAACCACCCGCCGCAATTATAATAAATATATTAACTCCTAAACCGCCACTCCCGGACCCCGCTGCCACCTACGTAATACCTATTAACCCTTAATCTGCCACCCCCTATACCACCCCCACCTATATTCAAGTTATTAACCCCTATCCTGCCCCCCCTATACCGCCGCCACCTATCTTAAATTTATGAACCCCTATCCTGCCCCCCTACACCACCGCCACTATATTAAACTTATTAACCCCTAAACCTAAGTCTAACCCTAACCCTCACAGCCCCTAACTTAAATATTATTTAAATAAATCTAAAAAAATTTATATTATTAACTAAATTATTCCTATTTAAAAATAAATACTTACCTGTAAAATAAACACTCTTGCCTAGATTTAGAGTTCTGCGTTAGCCGTCCAAACCAGCGTTAGGGGGTCCTAACGCTGGTTTTGGCCGGCTGCTGGTATTTAGAGTCTTGTAGGTAAGGGTCTAACGCTCACTTTCCAGCCGCGACTTTTCCATACCGCAGATCCCCTTACGTCAATTGCGTATCCTATCTTTTCAATGGGTTCTTTCTAACGCTGATATTTAGAGTCTTGGCTGAAGTGAGCGTTAGAACTCAAACAACAAGACTCCAGCCGCAGAAAAAAGTCAGGAGTTAAGAGCTTTCTGGGCTAACGCTGGTTCATAAAGCTCTTAACTACTGTGCTCTAAAGTACACTAACACCCATGAACTACCTATGTACCCCTAAACCAAGGTCCCCCCACATCGCCGCCACTCTATGAAAATGTTTTAACCCCTAATCTGCCGACCGCACACCGCCGCAACCTACATTATCCCAATGTACCCCTAATCTGCTGCCCCTAACATCGCCGACCCCTATATTATATTTATTACCCCCTAATCTGCCCCCCAACTTCGCCGCTACCTACCTACACTTATTAACCCCTAATCTGCCGACCGGACCTCGCCGCCACTATAATAAATGTATTAACCCCTAAACCGCCTCACTCCCGTCTCAAAAACCCTATAATAAATATTATTAACCCCTAATCTGCCCTCCCTAACATCGCCGACACCTAACTTCAAGTATTAACCCCTAATCTGCCGACAGGACCTCGCCGCTACTTTAATAAATTTATTAACCCCTAAAGCTAAGTCTAACCCTAACACTAACACCCCCCTAAGTTAAATATAATTTTTATCTAACAAAATAAATTAACTCTTATTAAATAAATTAATCCTATTTAAAGCTAAATACTTACCTGTAAAATAAATCCTAATATAGCTACAATATAAATAATAATTATATTGTAGCTATTTTAGGATTTATATTTATTTTACAGGCAACTTTGTATTTATTTTAACTAGGTACAATAGCTATTAAATAGTTAATAACTATTTCATAGCTACCTAGTTAAAATAATTACAAAATTACCTGTAAAATAATTCCTAACCTAAGTTACAATTAAACCTTAACACTAAACTCTCAATAAATTAATTAACTAAACTACCTACAATTACCTACAATTAAATCAACTAAACTAAATTTAAAAAAACCCCACTAAATTACAAAAAATAAAAAAAGATTACAAGAATTTTAAACTAATTACACCTACTCTAAGCCCCCTAAAAAAATAAGAAAGCCCCCCAAAATAAAAAAATGCCCTACTCTATTCTAAAATAAAAAGTTAACATCTCTTTAACCTTACCAGCCCTTAAAAGGGCCTTTTGCGAGGCATGCCCCAAAGAAAACAGCTCTTTTGCATTTAAATAAACATACAATACCCCTCCCAACATTACAACCCACCACCCACATACCCCTAATCTAACCCAAACACCCCTTAAAAAACCTAACACTAAGCCCCTGAAAATCTTCCTACCTTATCTTCACCACGCCGGGTATCACCGATCCGTCCAGAAGAGGGTCCGAAGTCTTCATCCTATCCGGCAAGAAGAGGTCCAGAAGAGAGTCCGAAGTCTTCATCCTATCCGGCAAGAAGAGGACATCCGGACCGGTAGACATCTTCATCAAGGCGGCATCTTCTATCTTCTTCCATCCGGTGCGGAGCGGGACCATCTTGAAGCAGCCGACGCGGATCCATCCTCTTCTTCCGGCGACTCCCGATGAATGAAGGTTCCTTTAAGTGACGTCATCCAAGATGGCGTCCCTCGAATTCCGACTGGCTGATAGGATTCTATCAGCCAATCGGAATTAAGGTAGGAAAAATCGGATTGGCTGATTAAATCAGCCAATCAGATTCAAGTTCAATCGGATTGGCTTGCATTCTATTGGCTGATCGGAACATCCAAAAGAATGCAAGCTCAATCTGATTGGCTGATTGGATCAGCCAATCCGATTGAACTTGAATCTGATTGGCTGATTCAATTAGCCAATCAGATTTTTCCTACCTTAATTCCGATTGGCTGATAGAATCCTATCAGCCAATCGGAATTCGAGGGACCCCATCTTGGATGACATCACTTAAAGGAACCTTCATTCGTCGGGAGTCGCTGGAAGAAGAGGATGGTTCAAGATGGTCCCGCTCCGCGCTGGATGGAAGAAGATAGAAGATGCCACCTGGATGAAGATGTCTACTGGTCCGGATGTCCTCTTCTTGCCAGATAGGATGAAGACTTCGGACCCTCTTCTAGACCTCTCCTTGATAGGATGAAGACTTCGGACCCTCTTCTGGACGGATCGGTCATACCTGGCATGGTGAAGATAAGGTAGGAAGATCTTCAGGGGCTTAGTGTTTGGTTTTTTAAGGGGTGTTTGGGTTAGATTAGGGGTATGTGGGTGGTGGGTTGTAATGTTGGGGGGGTATTGTATGTTTATTTAAATGCAAAAGAGCTGTTTTCTTTGGGGCATGCCCCGCAAAAGGCCCTTTTAAGGGCTGTAAGGTAAAAGAGCTGTTAACTTTTTTATTTTAGAATAGGGTAGGGCATTTTTTTTATTTTGGGGGGCTTTGTTATTTTTTAGGGGGCTTAGAGTAGGTGTAATTAGTTTAAAATTCTTGTAATCTTTTTTTATTTTTTGTAATTTAGTGTTTGTTTGTTTTTGTAATTTAGTGTTTGTTTTTGTAATTTAGTTTAGTTGATTTAATTGTAGATAATTGTAGATAGTTTAGTTAATTAATTTATTGATAGTGTAGTGTTAGGTTTAATTGTAACTTAGGTTAGGATTTATTTTAAAGGTAATTTTGTAATTATTTTAACTAGGTAGCTATTAAATAGTTATCAACTATTTAATAGCTATTGTACCTAGTTAAAATAAATACAAAGTTGCCTGTAAAATAAATATAAATCCTAAAATAGCTACAATGTAATTATTAATTATATTGTAGCTATATTAGGGTTTATTTTACAGGTAAGTATTTAGCTTTAAATAGGATTAATTTATTTAATAAGAGTTAATTTTTTTCGTTAGATAAACCTCGCCACCTACATAATAGGTACAATAGCTATTAAATAGTTAATAACTATTTCATAGCTACCTAGTTAAAATAATTACAAAATTACCTGTAAAATAATTCCTAACCTAAGTTACAATTAAACCTTAACACTAAACTCTCAATAAATTAATTAATTAACTAAATTACCTACAATTACCTACAATTAAATCAACTAAACTAAATTAAAAAAAAACCCCACTAAATTACAAAAAATAAAAAAAGATTACAAGAATTTTAAACTAATTACACCTACTCTAAGCCCCCTAAAAAAATAAGAAAGCCCCCCAAAATAAAAAAATGCCCTACCCTATTCTAAAATAAAAAGTTAACAGCTCTTTAACCTTACCAGCCCTTAAAAGGGCCTTTTGCGAGGCATGCCCCAAAGAAAACAGCTCTTTTGCATTTAAATAAACATACAATACCCCTCCCAACATTACAACCCACCACCCACATACCCCTAATCTAACCCAAACACCCCTTAAAAAACCTAACACTAAGCCCCTGAAAATCTTCCTACCTTATCTTCACCACGCCGGGTATCACCGATCCGTCCAGAAGAGGGTCCGAAGTCTTCATCCTATCCGGCAAGAAGAGGTCCAGAAGAGAGTCCGAAGTCTTCATCCTATCCGGCAAGAAGAGGACATCCGGACCGGTAGACATCTTCATCAAGGCGGCATCTTCTATCTTCTTCCATCCGGTGCGGAGCGGGACCATCTTGAAGCAGCCGACGCGGATCCATCCTCTTCTTCCGGCGACTCCCGATGAATGAAGGTTCCTTTAAGTGACGTCATCCAAGATGGCGTCTGTCGAATTCCGACTGGCTGATAGGATTCTATCAGCCAATCGGAATTAAGGTAGGAAAAATCGGATTGGCTGATTGAATCAGCCAATCAGATTCAAGTTCAATCGGATTGGCTTGCATTCTATTGGCTGATCGGAACATCCAAAAGAATGCAAGCTCAATCTGATTGGCTGATTGGATCAGCCAATCCGATTGAACTTGAATCTGATTGGCTGATTCAATTAGCCAATCAGATTTTTCCTACCTTAATTCCGATTGGCTGATAGAATCCTATCAGCCAATCGGAATTCGAGGGACGCCATCTTGGATGACATCACTTAAAGGAACCTTCATTCGTCGGGAGTCGCTGGAAGAAGAGGATGGTTCAAGATGGTCCCGCTCCGCGCCGGATGGAAGAAGATAGAAGATGCCACCTGGATGAAGATGTCTACTGGTCCGGATGTCCTCTTCTTGCCAGATAGGATGAAGACTTCGGACCCTCTTCTAGACCTCTCCTTGATAGGATGAAGACTTCGGACCCTCTTCTGGACGGATCGGTGATACCTGGCATGGTGAAGATAAGGTAGGAAGATCTTCAGGGGCTTAGTGTTTGGTTTTTTAAGGGGTGTTTGGGTTAGATTAGGGGTATGTGGGTGGTGGGTTGTAATGTTGGGGGGGTATTGTATGTTTATTTAAATGCAAAAGAGCTGTTTTCTTTGGGGCATGCCCCGCAAAAGGCCCTTTTAAGGGCTGTAAGGTAAAAGAGCTGTTAACTTTTTTATTTTAGAATAGGGTAGGGCATTTTTTTTATTTTGGGGGGCTTTGTTATTTTTTAGGGGGCTTAGAATAGGTGTAATTAGTTTAAAATTCTTGTAATCTTTTTTTATTTTTTGTAATTTAGTGTTTGTTTGTTTTTGTAATTTAGTGTTTGTTTTTGTAATTTAGTTTAGTTGATTTAATTGTAGATAATTGTAGATAGTTTAGTTAATTAATTTATTGATAGTGTAGTGTTAGGTTTAATTGTAACTTAGGTTAGGATTTATTTTAAAGGTAATTTTGTAATTATTTTAACTAGGTAGCTATTAAATAGTTATCAACTATTTAATAGCTATTGTACCTAGTTAAAATAAATACAAAGTTGCCTGTAAAATAAATATAAATCCTAAAATAGCTACAATGTAATTATTAATTATATTGTAGCTATATTAGGGTTTATTTTACAGGTAAGTATTTAGCTTTAAATAGGATTAATTTATTTAATAAGAGTTAATTTTTTTCGTTAGATAAAAATTATATTTAACTTAGGGGGGTGTTAGTGTTAGGGTTAGACTTAGCTTTAGGGTTTAATACATTTATTATAGTAGCGTCGAGGTCCTGTCGGCAGATTAGGGGTTAAGAAGTGTAGGTAGGTAGCGGCGACGTTGGGGGGGGGCAGATTAGGGGTTAATAAATATAATATAGGGGTTGGCGGTGTTAGGGGCAGCAGATTAGGGGTACATAGGGATAATGTAGGTTGCGGCGGTGTACGGAGCGGCAGATTAGGGGTTAATAATAATATGCAGGGGTCAGCAATAGCGGGGGCGGCAGATTAGGGGTTAATAAGTGTAAGGTTAGGGGTGTTTAGACTCGGGGTATATGCTAGGGTGTTAGGTGCAGGCTTAGGAAGTGTTTCCCCATAGGAAACAATGGGGCTGCGTTAGGAGCTGAACGCTGCTTTTTTGCAGGTGTTAGTTTTTTTTTCAGCTCAAACTGCCCCATTGTTTCCTATGGGGATATCGTGCATGAGCAAGTTTTTTAAGCTGGCCAAGTCAGTAAGCAACGCTGGTATTTAGAGTTGCAGTGGCGGTAAATATGCCTGTACGCTCCCTTTTTGGAGCCTAACGCAGCCCTTCAGAGAACTCTAAATACCAGCGTTGTTTAAAAGGTGCGGGGGAAAAAAGACACTCGTAGCTAATGCCCCCCTTCTAACGCAAAACTCTAAATCTAGGCGTCTGATAGATACAATATAATTAATAATTATATTGTAGCTATTTTAGGATTTATTTTTATTTTACAGGCAACTTTTTATTTATTTTAACCATGTACAATAGTTATTAAATAGTTATTAACTATTTAATAACTACCTAGCTAAAATACTTACAAAATTACCTGTAAAATAAATCCTAACTTAAGTTACAATTAAACCTAACACTACACTATCATTAAATTAATTAAATAAATTAACTACAATTACCTAAAATTAAATTAAATAAACTAAACTAGAGTACAAAAACAAACAAACAAACACTAAATTACAGAAAATAAAAAAGAATTAAAAGAAGTTTAAACTAATTACACCTAATCTAAGCCCCCTAATAAAATAATAAAGCCCCCCAAAATAAAAAAAATGCCCTACCCTATTCTAAATTACAAAGTAATCAGCTCTTTTATCTGTAAAAAAAAAATACAACCCCCCCCCAACATTAAAACCCACCACCCACATACCCCTACTCTAACTCACCCAAACCCCCCTTAAAAAACCTAACACTAACCCCCTGAAGATCACCCTAACTTGAGCCGTGTTCACCCAGTCGGGCTGAATTCTTCATTCAAGCGGAGCAAGAAGAGGTCCTTCATCCGATAGAAGTCTTCATCCAAGCGGGGCAAGAAGAGGTCCTTCATCCGGTAGAAGTCTTCATCCAAGCGGTGTCTTCTATGTTCATCCAACCGCGGCTCCATCTTCCAGACCTCCGACGCGGAACATCCTTCTGGCACGACTACCCGACGAATGAAGGTTCCTTTAAGGGACGTCATCTAAGATGGCGTCCCTCGAATTCCAATTGGCTGATAGGATTCTATCAGCCAATCGGAATTAAGGTAGGAAAAATCCGATTGGCTGATTCAATCAGCCAATCGGATTGAAGTTCAATCCGATTGGCTGATCCAATCAGCCAATTGGATTGACCTCGCATTCTATTGGCTGTTCCGATCAGCCAATAGAATGCAAGGTCAATCCGATTGGCTGATTGGATTAGCCAATCAGATTTTTCCTACCTTAATTCCGATTGGCTGATAGAATCCATGTAACTAACTAGTGATAACCACTTGACAACAAATCTTAATTTCCAAAGTCTAACCAGAGCTACAGAATTTTGCAGTGCTCTAGAAATAAATGATGATAATAATAATAATATTAATAGCCAAATACATAAAACATAATGATTTTACAAAACATCTGCTTCGTACAGGGATTAGAATGTAAGGCAGAGATTGTAACTTAATAAAAATAAACTAAAGTGTTAATTCAGCCGAATTTGTTGCCTCAAATGAGTTTGGTGAAACATTTTGCCTATACTATTTGCATTTACAAAGTAAAGGAAACTTGCTGTTCAACATGTCAAATACTGTTGCACTACAGCTTAGATAATAATTGTGTGTTCCAGTGATGCAAATTGATTAAACACATACTTCAAGTCAGCTCCAGAGCAACAATGTGCTACTAGGAGCTAGCTGAACATATCTGGTTAGCCAATGACAAGAAACAAAAGTTTGTAGCCACCAATCAACAGCTAGCTTCCAGTAATGCATTGGTGCTGTTAAGGATATATATATATATATATACAGTATATATATATATGGTTTTTTTTTAAAAAAAAACAATAGAACAAAGTTTGATAACAGAATTGAATTTTAAAGTGTTTTTAAATGACATGCTGACTTTAATTTAAATTTAAAATGGACTTCTTTTTCACCAGAAGAATTATTCTTCACAGCTAGGTAATCTCTTAATCTATGTAGTATGTATGAATATATTATAGTTATTAATGAACATATTAATGTATATAGTTTTATATTTCCCTGCACTTATGTGTTAGCCAATAAAACGTGCTGGCCCTCTATAAATGAATAAAATAAAAATAATAATAATAACAATAATAATTATAAAGTAATTAACTGAGATTCCATATACACATAGGAACAGAGCACAAGTGGCAAACTAACTAAAATTTTTGCTTGCACACTAACGGCCCTCAAAGTAAACTTTTAACACAGGCGTGGCAGCACATATTACAATTTGAAAGTAAAAAGTTACAGTGAGAACGAAAGTCTGATACTCGCTAACTTTAGGACTTTAGATATCGCTACCACACTTATCGCTCATGCGCTAAACCGACACCACATTAGACCAACAGCGCTAAAGTCGAAGATAGTTATGAATACCTTGCACTCCATGTTATTCACATAGAAGAAAATTTTATTTTTATTTATATATATATATATATATATATACAGTATATTATATATATATATATATATATATATATATATATATATATATATATATATATAAATATTTTTGATAAAATGTATATTTATACCTAAATGGATATATACAAATTATAAAATATGAGAAAAAATGGAAAAAAACACTTTTTCTAACTTTGACCCCCAAAATCTGTTACACATCTACAACCACCAAAAAACATCTATGCTAAATAATTTCTAAATTTTGTCCTGAGTTTAGAAATACCCAATGTTTACATATTCTTTGCTTTTTTTGCAAGTTATAGGGCTATAAATAAAAGTAGCACTTTGCTATTTCCAAACCATTTTTTTTTTCAAAATCAGCGCTAGTTACATTGGAACACTGATATCTTTCAGGAATCCTTGAATATCCATTGATATGTATATATTTTTTTTAGTAGACATCCCAAAGTATTGATCTAGGCCAATTTTGGTATATTTCATGCCACCATTTCACCGCCAAATGCGATCAAATACAAAAAATCATTCACTTTTTCACAAATTTTTTCACAAACTTTCGGTTTCTCACTAAAATTATTTACAAACAGCTTGTGCAATTATGGCATAAATGGTTGTAAATTCTTCTCTGGGATCCCCTTTGTTCAGAAATAGCAGACATATATGGCTTTGGCGTTGCTTTTTGGTAATTAGAAGGCCGCTAAATGCCACTGTGCACCATACATGTATTATGCCCAGCAGTGAAGGGGTTAATTAGGGAGCATGTTGGGAGCTTTTGAAGGGTAATTTTAGCTTTAGTGTAGTGTAGATTACAATCCCAAGTATTGATTTAGGCCCATTTTGGTATATTTCATGCCACCATTTCACCGCCAAATGCGATCAAATTAAAAAAAAAACATTACATTTTTCACAATTTTAGGTTTCTCACTGAAATCATTTACAACAGTTTGTGCAATTATGGTACAAATGGTTGTAAATGCTTCTCTGGAATCCCCTTTGTTCAGAAATAGCAGACATATATGGCTTTGGCATTGCTTTTTGGTAATTAGAAGGCCGCTAAATGCCGCTGTGCAGCACATGTGTATTATGCCTAGCAATGCAGGGGTTAATTAGGGAGCTTGTAGGGAGCTTGTAGGGTTAATTTTAGCTTTAGTGTAGTGTAGTAGACAACCCAAAGTATTGATCTAGGCCCATTTTGGTATATTTCATGCCACCATTTTACCGCCAAATGCGATTAAATTAAAAAAAAAAAAAACGTTAAATTTTTCACAATTTTAGGTTTCTCACTGAAATTATTTACAAACAGCTTGTGCAATCATGGCACAAATGGTTGTAAATGCTTCTCTGAGATCCCCTTTGTTCAGAAATAGCAGACATACATGGCTTTGGCGTTGCTTTCTGGTAATTAGAAAGACGCTAAATGCTGCTGCGCATCACACGTTAATTATGGCTAGAAGTGAAGGGGTTAATTAGGTAGTTTGTAGGGAGCTTACAGGGTTAATTTTAGCTTTACTGTAGAGATCAGCCTCCCACCTGACACATCAGACCCCCTGATCCCTCCCAAAGAGCTCCCTTCCCTCCCCCACCCCACAATTGTCCCCGTTATCTTAAGTACTGGCAGAAAGTCTGCCAGTACTAAAATAAAAGGTTTTTTCATTATTTTTTATAGCATATTTACATATGCTGTGGTGTAGCATCCCCCCTTAGCCCCCAACCTCCCTGATCCCCCCCAAAACAGCTCTCTAACCCTCCCCATCTGCCTTATTGGTGGCCATCTTGGGTACTGGCAGCTGTCTGCCAGTACCTAGTTTGCAAAAAAAAAAGATATATATATTTTTTTTCTGTAGTGTAGCTTCCCCCCCCCACAGACCAACCCCCACAACCTGCCTGATATATATTTTTTTAACTTTTTTATCCTTTTTTTTTTAATTTGTACAACAACTTTTTCTGTAGTGTAGCGGTTCCCACCCGCTCCCTCCCCGTGCACGCGCCCGCCCCCCGCCCTCCCGTGCACGTGCGATCGCCCGTGCGCACCCTCAGCCCTCCCTGCCCACAATCCTGCCCCCCTCCACATCACCGAACATCATTGATGGCCGCCACCCGCCTCCCACACAGGCTCCCACCCACCAACGATACCGGCCATCGATGTCCGGTGCACAGAGGGCCACAGAGTGGCTCTCTCTGCATCGGATGGCCATACAAGGTTATTGCAGGATGCCTCCATATCGATGCATCACTTCAATAACTGGAAAGCAGCTGGAAGAGAGCAGGATCGCTTCCAGCTGCTTTCCACACCAAGGACGTGCAGGTACGTCCTCAGGCGTTAACTGCCTTTTTTTAGGACGTAACCTGCACGTCCTCGGTCGTTAAGGGGTTAAGAGTGTAATAGCTCATTTTAATGTGTTTTAATGTGTTTGGTGAACATTTTTCTTTAACTCTTACATTTTATGCTAGGTCTTCAGACGCACTAATCTGTTTAGTGAAAATTTCGTTTGCGCTTGAGTGCAACCATTTACTTTACACTTGTAATATGCTTGATAGTTAGCACTGTCGCAGTATTGTAATTTCTAGCCCATAATTGGCAATATCTAAAAAAAATCCAGGAATACCGAAGGTTTCCTCTCAAAAACAGTTAGTGTGAATAGCACACAATATGTACACCATGTTTAGTATTATTCAATTTAATCTGTAAACTGCAGGAGTGTATACTATAGGTCTCACTTAATAACCAGCGAGCGGACGAAGTTCCTAGCCCTTCAGTTATTATTGTCCCTTCTGTCATGTGAGGGTAAGGCTTCTCAATCATCCTGGGCATTTCAGTCACTGCTGTTTTAAAGGGACACCGAACCCAAATTTTTTTCTTTTGTGATTCAGATAGAGCATGACATTTTAAGCAACTTTCTAATTTACTCCTATTATCAGATTTTCTTAATTCTCTTGGTATCTTTATTTGAAATGCAAGAATGTAAGTTTAGATGCCGGCCCATTTTTAGTGAGCAACCTGGGTTTTTCTTGCTGATTGGTGGATAAATTCATCCACCAATAAAAAAAGTGCTGTCCAGAGTTCGGAACAAAAAAAACTTAGATGCCTTCTTTTTTAAATAAAGATAGCAAGAGAATGAAAAAAAAATGATAATAGGAGTAATTAGAAAGTTGCTTAAAATTGTACTCTCTATCTGAATCACAAAAGAAAAAATTTGGGTTGAGTGTCCCTTTAAGTATAACAACCTTAGAGGTAATGGAAAGGTTAGGAGTAGTGATCTTAGACCGCTGCTTCTTAACTTGCTGTTGCAGCCTCTCATGAGCAAACCTGCACCACACGGGCTCCATGATTCCCTTTGTACTTTAGTATGATCCAGTTTGGTTTCCCCAGCTAAATGCTGCACAGGATGTTATTTACCGCTGGTCCTATCAATGAGAGATAAGATATACATTCAAGGGGTGTATCAATGGGAAGCTGTTGATTTGTAAAACCCTACAAATTAAATTACCAAAATAGGTTTAAAACATTTAAATTGTATACAGATCTTTGCAATGTAGTGCCTAACTGCATTGGCGACATCTATTGAGGAATAAACAAAAATGACCTTAATGCTTTCTCTTCCTGGTTGTCCATGTCATGTCTATGCCAACATCTCAAAAGTATTCCAAAAAGAGCTGGAATGAACAAAAACTTAAAATGTAATATATCATGATTATTCTATTCAGGATACTACTGTCACCTGAGCCCTGCCAGCTTGCTTGTTTTATGGGAGATGTTTTTACTTTGAAGCAATAAAGTTTAAGGACTTTTACTGAGAGCGGATAATTTTTCTTAATTTTGCTATTCTTATTGCCACCATGAGGCCTATTTATCATATGTCTGTCGGACCTGATCCGACAGTGTGGATCAGGTCCGACAGACATCTCTGAATACGGAGAGCAATACGCTCTCTCGGTATTCAGCATTGCACCAGCAGCTCTTGTGTGTGTCAATCAACCTGATCGTACTCAATCGGGTTGAATTTCGGCGATTCCTGTCCGCCTCATCAGAGCAGGTGGACAGGGTTATGGAGCAGCAGTCTTTAGACCGCTGCTTCATAACTGGTGTTTCTGGCGAGCCTGCAGGCTCGTCAGAAACACGGGCCCTCAAGCTCCGTACGGAGCTTGATAGATAGGCTCTCATGAGGCCTATTTATCATATGTCTGTCGGACCTGATCCAACAGTGCGGATCAGGTCCGACAGACATCGCTGAATGCTGAGAGAAATATGCTCTCTGTATTCAGCATTGCACCAGCAGCTCTTGTGAGCTTCTGGTGCAACGCCGCCCCCTGCAGACTCGCAGCCGCCAACCGGGGGTGTCAATTAACCTGATCGTACTCGATCGGGTTGAATTCTGGCAATTCCTGTCTGCCTCATCAGAGCAGGTGGACATGGTTATGGAGCAGCGCTCTTTAGACCGCTGCTTCACAACTGGTGTTTCTGGCGAGCCTGCAGGCTCGCCAAAAACACGGGGCCTCAAGCTCCGTACGGAGCTTGATAGATAGGCTCTCATATGTTCAATTATATCACACCCTGTTTAGTTTGTCCATATAGCCGTAGACCACATGATACCTCATGGTTAGTATCTTCTATTTTAAGTACTAATTTTAGTATTTGTTATTTTAAATAATATAATAATAATATAAATAATATTTCAAATATTCATACTTTCTTTTAATCCATAAAAGTATAGTTTATTGGCTCCAGCTGGAATTATTAAATATAAATAGCAAATCACAAGCTATTTTTCACGTTATGATGTTAAATTATATGGTTTAATTTAGGGTCAGGCTTTATTTGAAATCAAAAGGGGGGGAATAATTAGAAAATACCATAAAGCATTAAGCTATGCACATATATTGTAACTGTATATTTAATTTAATGGAACAATTAAGAACAATGAAAGTCAATATCTTCTAAGTACTCCATTAGGAAAAGCAATTTTAAAAGATGCATCTATTATGTAAATTCACTGATTTTCTGCTAAATTGAAACATAATGAAATCTTCTTTACATTCTTCAAATTAACCTCCCTTTCTGGTAAACGTTTCCACAGGTTATAAATAGTCATAAAGTACATTTTCATGCATTTGTATAAAGAACATAAGGTTATCAAAGCGCAAAATACATTTGAAAAGGATTCTGGGGGAAAAAAATCACTAAGATGCTAATAAAGCCTCTCCCCTTTCTCTGTTATTGTATTATGAGGGTTCAGAAAAGACTGGCGAGATGAACTTTAGTGAGTCATAGCTATAGAAGCCAGAAAAACTGGAAGGGCTGGTAATACTTGTGAAAACTGGATGGGCTGGTAATACTTGTGAAAACTGGATGGGCTGGTAATACTTGTGAAAACTGGATGGGCTGGTAATACTTGTGAAAACTGGAAGGGCTGGTAATACTTGTGAAAACTGGATGGGCTGGTAATACTTGTGAAAACTGGATGGGCTGGTAATACTTGTGAAAACTGGAAGGGCTGGTAATACTTGTGAAAACTGGAAGGGCTGGTAATACTTGTGAAAACTGGATGGGCTGGTAATACTTGTGAAAACTGGATGGGCTGGTAATACTTGTGAAAACTGGAAGGGCTGGTAATACTTGTGAAAACTGGATGGGCTGGTAATACTTGTGAAAACTGGATGGGTTGGTAATACTTGTGAAAACTGGATGGGCTGGTAATACTTGTGAAAACTGGATGGACTGGTAATACTTGTGAAAACTGGAAGGGCTGGTAATACTTGTGAAAACTGGAAGGGCTGGTAATACTTGTGAAAACTGGAAGGGCTGGTAATACTTGTGAAAACTGGAAGGGCTGGTAATACTTGTGAAAACTGGAAGGGCTGGAAATACTTGCGAAAACTGGAAGGGCTGGTAATACTTGTGAAAACTGGATGGGCTGGTAATACTTCTGAAAACTGGATGGGCTGGTAATACTTCTGAAAACTGGATGGGCTGGTAATACTTCTGAAAACTGGAAGGGCTGGTAATACTTGTGAAAACTGGAAGGGCTGGTAATACTTGTGAAAATGTTTTTATTTTACAGGCAACTTTTTATTTATTTTAACCATGTACAATAGTTATTAAATAGTTATTAACTATTTAATAACTACCTAGCTAAAATACTTACAAAATTACCTGTAAAATAAATCCTAACTTAAGTTACAATTAAACCTAACACTACACTATCATTAAATTAATTAAATAAATTAACTACAATTACCTAAAATTAAATTAAATAAACTAAACTAGAGTACAAAAACAAACAAACAAACACTAAATTACAGAAAATAAAAAAGAATTAAAAGAAGTTTAAACTAATTACACCTAATCTAAGCCCCCTAATAAAATAATAAAGCCCCCCAAAATAAAAAAAATGCCCTACCCTATTCTAAATTACAAAGTAATCAGCTCTTTTATCTGTAAAAAAAAAATACAACCCCCCCCAACATTAAAACCCACCACCCACATACCCCTACTCTAACTCACCCAAACCCCCCTTAAAAAACCTAACACTAACCCCCTGAAGATCACCCTAACTTGAGCCGTGTTCACCCAGTCGGGCTGAATTCTTCATTCAAGCGGAGCAAGAAGAGGTCCTTCATCCGATAGAAGTCTTCATCCAAGCGGGGCAAGAAGAGGTCCTTCATCCGGTAGAAGTCTTCATCCAAGCGGTGTCTTCTATGTTCATCCAACCGCGGCTCCATCTTCCAGACCTCCGACGCGGAACATCCTTCTGGCACGACTACCCGACGAATGAAGGTTCCTTTAAGGGACGTCATCTAAGATGGCGTCCCTCGAATTCCAATTGGCTGATAGGATTCTATCAGCCAATCGGAATTAAGGTAGGAAAAATCCGATTGGCTGATTCAATCAGCCAATCGGATTGAAGTTCAATCCGATTGGCTGATCCAATCAGCCAATTGGATTGACCTCGCATTCTATTGGCTGTTCCGATCAGCCAATAGAATGCAAGGTCAATCCGATTGGCTGATTGGATTAGCCAATCAGATTTTTCCTACCTTAATTCCGATTGGCTGATAGAATCCATGTAACTAACTAGTGATAACCACTTGACAACAAATCTTAATTTCCAAAGTCTAACCAGAGCTACAGAATTTTGCAGTGCTCTAGAAATAAATGATGATAATAATAATAATATTAATAGCCAAATACATAAAACATAATGATTTTACAAAACATCTGCTTCGTACAGGGATTAGAATGTAAGGCAGAGATTGTAACTTAATAAAAATAAACTAAAGTGTTAATTCAGCCGAATTTGTTGCCTCAAATGAGTTTGGTGAAACATTTTGCCTATACTATTTGCATTTACAAAGTAAAGGAAACTTGCTGTTCAACATGTCAAATACTGTTGCACTACAGCTTAGATAATAATTGTGTGTTCCAGTGATGCAAATTGATTAAACACATACTTCAAGTCAGCTCCAGAGCAACAATGTGCTACTAGGAGCTAGCTGAACATATCTGGTTAGCCAATGACAAGAAACAAAAGTTTGTAGCCACCAATCAACAGCTAGCTTCCAGTAATGCATTGGTGCTGTTAAGGATATATATATATATATACAGTATATATATATATGGTTTTTTTTTTTTAAAAAAACAATAGAACAAAGTTTGATAACAGAATTGAATTTTAAAGTGTTTTTAAATGACATGCTGACTTTAATTTAAATTTAAAATGGACTTCTTTTTCACCAGAAGAATTATTCTTCACAGCTAGGTAATCTCTTAATCTATGTAGTATGTATGAATATATTATAGTTATTAATGAACATATTAATGTATATAGTTTTATATTTCCCTGCACTTATGTGTTAGCCAATAAAACGTGCTGGCCCTCTATAAATGAATAAAATAAAAATAATAATAATAACAATAATAATTATAAAGTAATTAACTGAGATTCCATATACACATAGGAACAGAGCACAAGTGGCAAACTAACTAAAATTTTTGCTTGCACACTAACGGCCCTCAAAGTAAACTTTTAACACAGGCGTGGCAGCACATATTACAATTTGAAAGTAAAAAGTTACAGTGAGAACGAAAGTCTGATACTCGCTAACTTTAGGACTTTAGATATCGCTACCACACTTATCGCTCATGCGCTAAACCGACACCACATTAGACCAACAGCGCTAAAGTCGAAGATAGTTATGAATACCTTGCACTCCATGTTATTCACATAGAAGAAAATTTTATTTTTATATATATATATATATATATATATATATATACAGTATATTATATATATATATATATATATATATATATATATATATATATATATATATATATATATATATAAATATTTTTGATAAAATGTATATTTATACCTAAATGGATATATACAAATTATAAAATATGAGAAAAAATGGAAAAAAAACACTTTTTCTAACTTTGACCCCCAAAATCTGTTACACATCTACAACCACCAAAAAACATCTATGCTAAATAATTTCTAAATTTTGTCCTGAGTTTAGAAATACCCAATGTTTACATATTCTTTGCTTTTTTTGCAAGTTATAGGGCTATAAATAAAAGTAGCACTTTGCTATTTCCAAACCATTTTTTTTTTTCAAAATCAGCGCTAGTTACATTGGAACACTGATATCTTTCAGGAATCCTTGAATATCCATTGATATGTATATATTTTTTTTAGTAGACATCCCAAAGTATTGATCTAGGCCAATTTTGGTATATTTCATGCCACCATTTCACCGCCAAATGCGATCAAATACAAAAAATCATTCACTTTTTCACAAATTTTTTCACAAACTTTCGGTTTCTCACTAAAATTATTTACAAACAGCTTGTGCAATTATGGCATAAATGGTTGTAAATTCTTCTCTGGGATCCCCTTTGTTCAGAAATAGCAGACATATATGGCTTTGGCGTTGCTTTTTGGTAATTAGAAGGCCGCTAAATGCCACTGTGCACCATACATGTATTATGCCTAGCAGTGAAGGGGTTAATTAGGGAGCATGTTGGGAGCTTTTGAAGGGTAATTTTAGCTTTAGTGTAGTGTAGATTACAATCCCAAGTATTGATTTAGGCCCATTTTGGTATATTTCATGCCACCATTTCACCGCCAAATGCGATCAAATTAAAAAAAAAACATTACATTTTTCACAATTTTAGGTTTCTCACTGAAATCATTTACAACAGTTTGTGCAATTATGGTACAAATGGTTGTAAATGCTTCTCTGGAATCCCCTTTGTTCAGAAATAGCAGACATATATGGCTTTGGCATTGCTTTTTGGTAATTAGAAGGCCGCTAAATGCCGCTGTGCAGCACATGTGTATTATGCCTAGCAATGCAGGGGTTAATTAGGGAGCTTGTAGGGAGCTTGTAGGGTTAATTTTAGCTTTAGTGTAGTGTAGTAGACAACCCAAAGTATTGATCTAGGCCCATTTTGGTATATTTCATGCCACCATTTTACCGCCAAATGCGATTAAATTTAAAAAAAAAAAAACGTTAAATTTTTCACAATTTTAGGTTTCTCACTGAAATTATTTACAAACAGCTTGTGCAATCATGGCACAAATGGTTGTAAATGCTTCTCTGAGATCCCCTTTGTTCAGAAATAGCAGACATACATGGCTTTGGCGTTGCTTTCTGGTAATTAGAAAGACGCTAAATGCTGCTGCGCATCACACGTTAATTATGGCTAGAAGTGAAGGGGTTAATTAGGTAGTTTGTAGGGAGCTTACAGGGTTAATTTTAGCTTTACTGTAGAGATCAGCCTCCCACCTGACACATCAGACCCCCTGATCCCTCCCAAAGAGCTCCCTTCCCTCCCCCACCCCACAATTGTCCCCGTTATCTTAAGTACTGGCAGAAAGTCTGCCAGTACTAAAATAAAAGGTTTTTTCATTATTTTTTATAGCATATTTACATATGCTGTGGTGTAGCATCCCCCCTTAGCCCCCAACCTCCCTGATCCCCCCCAAAACAGCTCTCTAACCCTCCCCATCTGCCTTATTGGTGGCCATCTTGGGTACTGGCAGCTGTCTGCCAGTACCTAGTTTGCAAAAAAAAAAAGATATATATATTTTTTTTATGTAGTGTAGCTTCCCCCCCCCACAGACCAACCCCCACAACATGCCTGATATATATTTTTTTTAACTTTTTTATCCTTTTTTTTTTAATTTGTACAACAACTTTTTCTGTAGTGTAGCGGTTCCCACCCGCTCCCTCCCCGTGCACGCGCCCGCCCCCCGCCCTCCCGTGCACGTGCGATCGCCCGTGCGCACCCTCAGCCCTCCCTGCCCACAATCCTGCCCCCCTCCACATCACCGAACATCATTGATGGCCGCCACCCGCCTCCCACACAGGCTCCCACCCACCAACGATACCGGCCATCGATGTCCGGTGCACAGAGGGCCACAGAGTGGCTCTCTCTGCATCGGATGGCCATACAAGGTTATTGCAGGATGCCTCCATATCGATGCATCACTTCAATAACTGGAAAGCAGCTGGAAGAGAGCAGGATCGCTTCCAGCTGCTTTCCACACCAAGGACGTGCAGGTACGTCCTCAGGCGTTAACTGCCTTTTTTTAGGACGTAACCTGCACGTCCTCGGTCGTTAAGGGGTTAAGAGTGTAATAGCTCATTTTAATGTGTTTTAATGTGTTTGGTGAACATTTTTCTTTAACTCTTACATTTTATGCTAGGTCTTCAGACGCACTAATCTGTTTAGTGAAAATTTCGTTTGCGCTTGAGTGCAACCATTTACTTTACACTTGTAATATGCTTGATAGTTAGCACTGTCGCAGTATTGTAATTTCTAGCCCATAATTGGCAATATCTAAAAAAAATCCAGGAATACCGAAGGTTTCCTCTCAAAAACAGTTAGTGTGAATAGCACACAATATGTACACCATGTTTAGTATTATTCAATTTAATCTGTAAACTGCAGGAGTGTATACTATAGGTCTCACTTAATAACCAGCGAGCGGACGAAGTTCCTAGCCCTTCAGTTATTATTGTCCCTTCTGTCATGTGAGGGTAAGGCTTCTCAATCATCCTGGGCATTTCAGTCACTGCTGTTTTAAAGGGACACCGAACCCAAATTTTTTTCTTTTGTGATTCAGATAGAGCATGACATTTTAAGCAACTTTCTAATTTACTCCTATTATCAGATTTTCTTAATTCTCTTGGTATCTTTATTTGAAATGCAAGAATGTAAGTTTAGATGCCGGCCCATTTTTAGTGAGCAACCTGGGTTTTTCTTGCTGATTGGTGGATAAATTCATCCACCAATAAAAAAAGTGCTGTCCAGAGTTCGGAACAAAAAAAACTTAGATGCCTTCTTTTTTAAATAAAGATAGCAAGAGAATGAAAAAAAATTGATAATAGGAGTAATTAGAAAGTTGCTTAAAATTGTACTCTCTATCTGAATCACAAAAGAAAAAATTTGGGTTGAGTGTCCCTTTAAGTATAACAACCTTAGAGGTAATGGAAAGGTTAGGAGTAGTGATCTTAGACCGCTGCTTCTTAACTTGCTGTTGCAGCCTCTCATGAGCAAACCTGCACCACACGGGCTCCATGATTCCCTTTGTACTTTAGTATGATCCAGTTTGGTTTCCCCAGCTAAATGCTGCACAGGATGTTATTTACCGCTGGTCCTATCAATGAGAGATAAGATATACATTCAAGGGGTGTATCAATGGGAAGCTGTTGATTTGTAAAACCCTACAAATTAAATTACCAAAATAGGTTTAAAACATTTAAATTGTATACAGATCTTTGCAATGTAGTGCCTAACTGCATTGGCGACATCTATTGAGGAATAAACAAAAATGACCTTAATGCTTTCTCTTCCTGGTTGTCCATGTCATGTCTATGCCAACATCTCAAAAGTATTCCAAAAAGAGTTGGAATGAACAAAAACTTAAAATGTAATATATCATGATTATTCTATTCAGGATACTACTGTCACCTGAGCCCTGCCAGCTTGCTTGTTTTATGGGAGATGTTTTTACTTTGAAGCAATAAAGTTTAAGGACTTTTACTGAGAGCGGATAATTTTTCTTAATTTTGCTATTCTTATTGCCACCATGAGGCCTATTTATCATATGTCTGTCGGACCTGATCCGACAGTGTGGATCAGGTCCGACAGACATCTCTGAATACGGAGAGCAATACGCTCTCTCGGTATTCAGCATTGCACCAGCAGCTCTTGTGTGTGTCAATCAACCTGATCGTACTCAATCGGGTTGAATTTCGGCGATTCCTGTCCGCCTCATCAGAGCAGGTGGACAGGGTTATGGAGCAGCAGTCTTTAGACCGCTGCTTCATAACTGGTGTTTCTGGCGAGCCTGCAGGCTCGTCAGAAACACGGGCCCTCAAGCTCCGTACGGAGCTTGATAGATAGGCTCTCATGAGGCCTATTTATCATATGTCTGTCGGACCTGATCCAACAGTGCGGATCAGGTCCGACAGACATCGCTGAATGCTGAGAGAAATATGCTCTCTGTATTCAGCATTGCACCAGCAGCTCTTGTGAGCTTCTGGTGCAACGCCGCCCCCTGCAGACTCGCAGCCGCCAACCGGGGGTGTCAATTAACCTGATCGTACTCGATCGGGTTGAATTCTGGCAATTCCTGTCTGCCTCATCAGAGCAGGTGGACATGGTTATGGAGCAGCGCTCTTTAGACCGCTGCTTCACAACTGGTGTTTCTGGCGAGCCTGCAGGCTCGCCAAAAACACGGGGCCTCAAGCTCCGTACGGAGCTTGATAGATAGGCTCTCATATGTTCAATTATATCACACCCTGTTTAGTTTGTCCATATAGCCGTAGACCACATGATACCTCATGGTTAGTATCTTCTATTTTAAGTACTAATTTTAGTATTTGTTATTTTAAATAATATAATAATAATATAAATAATATTTCAAATATTCATACTTTCTTTTAATCCATAAAAGTATAGTTTATTGGCTCCAGCTGGAATTATTAAATATAAATAGCAAATCACAAGCTATTTTTCACGTTATGATGTTAAATTATATGGTTTAATTTAGGGTCAGGCTTTATTTGAAATCAAAAGGGGGGGAATAATTAGAAAATACCATAAAGCATTAAGCTATGCACATATATTGTAACTGTATATTTAATTTAATGGAACAATTAAGAACAATGAAAGTCAATATCTTCTAAGTACTCCATTAGGAAAAGCAATTTTAAAAGATGCATCTATTATGTAAATTCACTGATTTTCTGCTAAATTGAAACATAATGAAATCTTCTTTACATTCTTCAAATTAACCTCCCTTTCTGGTAAACGTTTCCACAGGTTATAAATAGTCATAAAGTACATTTTCATGCATTTGTATAAAGAACATAAGGTTATCAAAGCGCAAAATACATTTGAAAAGGATTCTGGGGGAAAAAAATCACTAAGATGCTAATAAAGCCTCTCCCCTTTCTCTGTTATTGTATTATGAGGGTTCAGAAAAGACTGGCGAGATGAACTTTAGTGAGTCATAGCTATAGAAGCCAGAAAAACTGGAAGGGCTGGTAATACTTGTGAAAACTGGATGGGCTGGTAATACTTGTGAAAACTGGATGGGCTGGTAATACTTGTGAAAACTGGATGGGCTGGTAATACTTGTGAAAACTGGAAGGGCTGGTAATACTTGTGAAAACTGGATGGGCTGGTAATACTTGTGAAAACTGGATGGGCTGGTAATACTTGTGAAAACTGGAAGGGCTGGTAATACTTGTGAAAACTGGAAGGGCTGGTAATACTTGTGAAAACTGGATGGGCTGGTAATACTTGTGAAAACTGGATGGGCTGGTAATACTTGTGAAAACTGGAAGGGCTGGTAATACTTGTGAAAACTGGATGGGCTGGTAATACTTGTGAAAACTGGATGGGTTGGTAATACTTGTGAAAACTGGATGGGCTGGTAATACTTGTGAAAACTGGATGGGCTGGTAATACTTGTGAAAACTGGATGGGCTGGTAATACTTGTGAAAACTGGAAGGGCTGGTAATACTTGTGAAAACTGGAAGGGCTGGTAATACTTGTGAAAACTGGAAGGGCTGGTAATACTTGTGAAAACTGGAAGGGCTGGTAATACTTGTGAAAACTGGAAGGGCTGGAAATACTTGCGAAAACTGGAAGGGCTGGTAATACTTGTGAAAACTGGATGGGCTGGTAATACTTCTGAAAACTGGATGGGCTGGTAATACTTCTGAAAACTGGATGGGCTGGTAATACTTCTGAAAACTGGAAGGGCTGGTAATACTTGTGAAAACTGGAAGGGCTGGTAATACTTGTGAAAACTGGAAGGGCTGGTAATACTTGTGAAAACTGGAAGGGCTGGTAATACTTGTGAAAACTGGATGGGCTGGTGAGACCATTTTAATGAATGTTGCACATCTAATAGAAATAGCAATGAGCTTTGTGTACTTGTGGAAATTTAGTTATTTTATTTATTGTATTACATATTTCATAATAATACAGAAAAAGTAGGTGTGATGAAACAACACACCTGAAGTAGCGCTAATCTCTATAAAAGATTAAAAATGAAATAAATCACAAATGGTTAATTAATCACAAAAAGCAACTCAATAAATGATGACATAAGTTAATAAATCATTTCAATTCATAAAAACATATAAACATAAAAAGTATAAAAAATATTCAAGTCCATATGTATGGTTGGTATATGAACACAAAAGAGTCCAGCTGCTCCTCTAAAACAGGTGAATCCACGGACCTTGATTGAAAGCAAACAATCTAAAAAGATAGAGGAGAGGAGCGCAGACTCAAATGCAGGGTGTAACAAAATTTAATGACATTGAAAAAAGACAAGTGGCAACTCACAAAATATAAAATATAAAAAAGCATGTAGTGTATCAGTGACACTTAGCAACTTATCCCCTCTTCGAGTGTGTCCAGAAAAGAGTTCCAGGAGAAAACCAGACAGACGTGTATCCTCATTCACTCCAAGGATGAAGCAAGCAGACAGCCGGCATATGTTCCCAAAAAATGCCAGAAACCAGGCTGGCAACAGGTGCAAAAGTCCGTTTGGAAAATAACAAGGGTAACGATATAATACCTTATCCGGCAAACATAACTGATCCTAGGCTCCCAAATCCAAAAGTTCTATGCTGCAGGCTAAGAACTGAGGACGGCCTCACTGGATCAAACAACTGACGTATAGGGGGCGGGGCTTTTTTATATTTTATATTTTGTGAGTTGCCACTTGTCTTTTTTCAATGTCATTAAATTTTGTTACACCCTGCATTTGAGTCTGCGCTCCTCTCCTTTATTTCATAATAATATTTCATTATTTATGAATCATGATGCCCAAGGTACATTCATATGTATTTTGCTTCGCTACCAGGAATTTCAGAGAAAAATTTGTCCAAAGTACCAGAGAATGTTTAGCATTTTTGCTCAAATTCAGTTTAAACAGAAATAGGGGCCTATTTAAGAAGGTGCGAACGGGCATGATCCGATATTGCGGATCATGTCTGCCGCACATCGATAAATGCTGACAGCATACGCTCTCTGCATTTATCACTGCACCAGCAGTTCTTGTGAACTGCTGGTGCAATACCGCCCCTGCAGATTTGTGACCAATCGGCCGCTAGCAGGGGGTGTCAATCAACCTGATTGTATTCAATCGGGTTGATTTATTGCGAAGTCTGTCCGCCTCCTCAGAGCAGACGGACAGGTTATGGAGCAGCGATCTTTAGATTTTAATAATTCTTAAACTTATTCTTTTATTTACACATCTAATTTTTGTGCAAGGCATTTTTGATAAAATGTATCTGATTTCCTTTGTTGAAAAGCATACAGAAGTAGGAAGGGAGTGAGCAGATGATTGGTGGCTACACATTTATACCTCTTCTCATTGGCTTAACAATGTGCTCAGCTAGCTCCCTCTAAGTATTGCATTCCTGCACCTTCAGCAAAGGGAACCAAGCTACCAAAGCAAAATTGTTAATAAAACAAAATGAAAAGTTGCTTACAAATGTCTGCTCTTGCTCTATATGAATCATGAAAAGAAAATATTTGGGTTACTTAGTGCAAAGCCAGCAGCAGCTTAGCTATGCAATAAAAGGGTTAATACATTTTTTAAATTAAAACTACTAACTTATTAAACAAACAACACAGATCTGAGCCTCTGAGCAGTCTGCAATAAGTTTAAAATTGCCCTTTCACTTCCCTTCCACCCCTGAGAATGCTGGTTGGCTAGGAAACGTCACAGGCTTCCACTAACAGGCTGAGAAAAACTATTCTGCTGCTCCTTCCTGGTTTGCAATCCATTAGATAATGCCTGCTTGCATCATAAAAACAGCAAACACCAACCTGAAATAAAAAAAAAAATTTTAAAAGAAAATAAAGCGATTGACCCTTCCACTGGGAACTACCTGGAATAAATACACAACACCATAATTGGGGTACAAAGGCCGCAGCTTTTTATTAACTTTAACACATAACCAATTATAAATAATCAAATCCTCAGTCAAATACACAAACCCACCAAACAGAGCTTGCCCATAGCAGTCACATAAGTCCATTATCCATCCTATTCTCCCCTGGCATTCCAGGAGGTACCCCTTACTGCTATCCCACCAGGCAAGCACTCCGCCCCCACTTGCTGCGACATTTTGTCCTCTATTAATAGGTGGGAGGGAGCTTCTTCCCCCACGGACCTTGTAGGAGAATTTTGGCGCTCTTTTGGACCACTCCCCTTACTTTTATACCTGATCCCCAGCTCTCCACCCACTAAGCTCCATTGGTCCCTATGTAGGGGTCACACGCCCCTCCAGCGTATGTGCTCCTCCAGGGCTTCTTTGACCCTTCCACTGGGAACTACCTCGAATAAATACACAACACCATAATTGGGGTACAAAGGCCGCAGCTTTTTATTAACTTTAACACATAACCAATTATAAATAATCAAATCCTCAGTCAAATACACAAACCCACCAAACAGAGCTTGCCCATAGCAGTCACATAATCCATTATCCATCCTATTCTCCCCTGGCATTCCAGGAGGTACCCCTTACTGCTATCCCACCAGGCAAGCACTCCGCCACAGGCACAGGCCTTACCGCCTTGCCCCGCAAACCAACCCCAAGGCCTTTGTCACCCCTTCCTTAATGTTTAAATTGAGCAAATATAAACCCACCTCATTTAAATGCACCCCATCTCGAAGAAAAAAACATCTCCCAGACTCTCCTTCAAATTCTACATGCCGTAAAGACAACCCGCCCCTCTTTTTAACAAAAGCACTCATCATCCTGTTAATTTTTCTTTGAGATGTATCCAGCTTTTTAATATCCCATGCCGCACCTCCATGCCAACCGCAGCTCTATTTCAGACCACAATATTACCAGTCCCGGAAACAATTCCAACAATCTCTCCACATCCCTCTTCATTGCATCCACCAACTCCTTTTGCCCCATAAAACCTAAATCATTACCCCCAACGTGTATAAACAGGACCTCCGGTGGGTGGTAAAGCCTTGCATATTCTATCACTTTGACCAGCATCTGGTCCCATCTCATACCTCTGAAACCCAACCAACGCATACAGACCTTATCCACTGACCACCCCAATTGCCCCCCCTTCTCCCTAACTGCTGCCGCCTTCCGTGCCCAGTAAATGTATGAGTGTCCCATCAACCAACAATTAACTGACCTGGAAAACAAGAAAGAAAAAACACACGGCCACCATGTCAATTCTAAATTACAGTCGGCCTAACATACAACAAATAACTGTTAGACACCCACCTCCCAATCTTCTTAATCCCCCCAACCCCTATACATAAGGCTTTCGCCTCCATGGCTGCCCCTATCCGGAATGAGTGTGTCCCAAACTCCCTTGGCTCCAACCCCAACAAACTCACACACCTTTTTAAAATTGCCTGAAATTGAAAGCGTGACAATGATGTCCCATCCTTATGAATAAATAGGGGTCCCCCCCTTTTTGGCCTCACCCCAACATAATCCTGAAAACTTTGTACTGGACAGCAAACTCCGCCTAAGGTACCTAATGAAATCTGGCAACCTTTTCCCATCTGGTCCATCTTGGACCTCCTCAGCCATATATCTAGCACCCCCATTTCCACATCCTCCCACTAGATCACCTCTTTGTCTCTTTTATTTGTACCCACTAACTCCGATATCCTAAAGGCCCCAAAAAAGGCCATCACAAAAGCCAACCTAAATAGCTTATACTCAATATCCGATAAACAGAGCTCTCTCAGCTTCCCGATGATCCGCAGCAAAACTGAATAGACCACTGGTCTTCTGCCATCCGGCACCCTCCTTCCCTT